>NC_053155.1:166062457-166339957 GCF_016835505.1 Polypterus senegalus
CACTCATATCAATGACAAAACAATTACATTAACAACCATGTTACGTTATTTTTAAAATTTTTCCTTTTCTTTTTCGTACCTTCTTTAACACACTACTTCTCCGCTGCGAAGCGCGGGTATTCTGCTAGTCTATACTAATAAAAGGCACAACCCTCACTGACTGACTGACTGACTCACTCATCACTAATTCTCCAACTTCCCGTGTAGGTAGAAGGCTGAAATTTGGCAGGCTTATTCCTTACAGCTTACTTACAAAAGTTAAGCACGTTTCATTTTGAAATTCTACACGTAACGGTCATAACGGTCGACAACATTCGCCATGTTGAACTTCCTTATTTATGGCCCCATCTTCACGAAATTTGGTAGGTGGCTTCCCTGCGCTAACCAAAACCGATGTACATACTTATTTCGGTGGTATGACGCCACTGTCAGTCGCAATATTGAATTTTCCAAACGTCACTAATTTTCCAACTTCCCATGTAGGTAGAAGGCTGAAATTTCGCAGGCTCATTCCTTACAGCTTACTTACAAAAGTTAAGCAGGTTTCATTTCGAAATTGTACGCATAACGGTCAACAAAGTTCGCCATGTTGAACTTTCTTATTCATGGCCCCATCTTCACGAAATTTGGTAGGCGGCTTCCCTGCGCTAACCAAAACCAATGTATGTACGTACTTATTTCGGTGGTATGATGCCACTGTCGGCCGCTGTGGTGTTAATGAAATTAACAAAAGATGCACTAGAGGGGCAACAATGAGATGACCCCCAAAAAAGGAATGGTTTAACAGGTGGAGGCCACTGACATTTTTCCCTCCTCATCTTTTCTGACTGTTTCTTCACTAGTTTTGCATTTGGCTACAGTCAGTGTCACTACTGGTAGCACGAGGTGATACCTGGACCCTACAGAGGTTGCACAGGTAGTCCAACTTCTCCAGGATGGCACATCAATACGTGTCATTGCCAGAAGGTTTGCTGTGTCTCCCTGCACAGTCTCAAGGGCATGGAGGAGATTCTAGGAGACAAGCAGTTACTCTAGGAGAGCTGGAGAGGGCCATAGAAGGTCCATAACCCATCAGCAGGACCAGTATCTGCTCCTTTGGGCAAGGAGGAACAGGATGAGCACTGCCAGAGCCCTACAAAATGACCTCCAGCAGGCCACTGGTGTGGATGTCTCTGACCAAACAATCAGAAACAGACTTCATGAGGGTTGCCTGAGGGCCCAAATGTCTACTGCCTGTGCTCACTGCACAGCACCGGGAGCTCAATTGGCATTTGCCATAGAATACCAGAATTGGCAGGTCCACCACTGGCGCCCTGTGCTTTTCACAGATGAGAGCAGGTTCACCCTGAGTATATGTGAAAGACGGAAAGGGTCAGCAGAAGCCGTGGAGAATATTATGCTGCCTGTAACATCGTTTAGCATGACTGGTTTGGTGGTGGGTCAGTGATGATCTTGGAGGCATATCCATGGAGCGACTCACAGACGTCTACAGGCTAGACTACGGCATCTTGACTGCCATTAGGTATCAGGATGAAATCCTTGGACCCATTGTCAGACCCTATGCTGGTGCAGTACGTCCTGGTTTCCTCCTAATGCACGACAATGCCCGGCCTCATGTGGCAAGAGTATGCAGGCAGTACCTGGAGGATGAAGGAATTGAAACAATTGAATGGCCTTCACGATTCCCTGACTTAAACCCAATAGAACATCTGTGGGACATTATGTTTCGGTCCATTAGGCGCCGCCAGGTTGCTCCTCAGACTGTACAACAGCTCAGGGATGCCCTCATACAGATCTGGGAGGAAATGCCACAAGACACCATCCGTCGTCTCATTAGGAGCATGCCCGACGTTGTCAAGCATGCATACAAGCTTGTGGGGGCCACACAAGATACTGAAAAGCATTTTGAGTAGCAGAAATTAAATTTTAGAAAAATGGACTAGCCTGCCACATCTTCATTTCACTCTGATTTTAGGGTGTCTACACAATTGAGCCCTCTATAGGCAGAAAACTTTTATTTCCATTAAAAGACTTGGCATCCTTTTGTTCCTAAGACATTGCCCTGTCGTTATTTGTATAGATATCCAACTTCATATTGAGATCTGATGTATCTAATGTGTTCCTTTAAAGTGTTCCTTTAAGTTTTGTGAGCAGTGTATATGTATATATATATATATGTTTATATGTGTGTATGTAAATAATATATATAATATTAATATATAATATTATATATAATATATGACAGCAACACTCATCACTCACAACAGTGACAAAACAATTACATTGACAATCATGTTACGTTATTTTCAAAATGTTTTCTTTTTCATTACTTCTTTAACACACTACTCCGCTGCAAAGCGCGGGTATTTTGCTACTGATTAATAATACAGGGTGAGCCAAAAAAGTACCAGATTTTATTCTTTAAAAACGCTACAAGATATAATAAATTACATTACGATACAAGAAAGGGTATACAAAACAGATTTTTTTCACTGTGTTATAAAAATGATGTTTTCAAAAATGGCGGCCATTATTAGCGAGACCATTTCTGAATGCTCGCATGACTTGTTCAGCCATTTCGTGGCGAATAGCGCTCTTGAGGGCTTCAAGGTTTTGAGGTTGGTGTGTTTATACCTTTGAACTGAGATAGCCCTACAAGAAGAAATAGAACAGAGCGAGATCAGGCGAAAGAGAAGGCCACCCGACATCGCCACACAGGGAAATCCGCTTCCCCAGAAACATGTTCCGCAAAACTTGCATGGATCTCCACTCTGTATAAACTGTTGCTCAATCCTGCTGAAACCAGGCACCCACAACATCTGTTTTCTTCAAGTTCGGGCTACAAAAACCTCTTTAGCATTTCAATATAACATTCTGAAATGAATGTTGTTCCCCCCTCTTCAAAAAAGTAAAGGCCTACGATGCCAAATTCTGCAATGGCGCACCAAACTGTAACATGCTCACTGTGCAGGGGTCTCTGATGATGTTCACATGGGTTGGTTTCAGCCCAATAGTGAAAGGTTTGCTTATTTACGCAACCAATCAAATGGAAATGTGCCTCATCGTGGCACATGGCGATGGCATCTCGATGAATGGTTTGAAGAATTTTCACATGCAACTCTCTATGGCTCTACCAGTCTCTCTCAGTGAGTTCCTGCACTACCATCTTTTTGTATGGATGGAAATTAAGGTCCTTATGCAAAAAACCTCCTCAAAGATGTGTTGGAAATGCCTAAGGCAGAAGCATGTTTGCACACTGAACATCTAGAGAGACTGCAAAATTGAAGCTCTTAGAGCTTAGAGGTTTTCAGGTGTTCGTACAGTCCAAGGTTGGCCTTGAGATGTTCTGTTCAATGTTGTACCCATCTGTCTAAATTTAGCCACCCACTGAAGAAATGTTCTCCAATTTGCATATTTAGGACACGTCTGTCCTAAATAAAAAGACATTTAGGAGCCAACAAGATCTGGATTTTGCTTAGGAGCTCGGCCAAATAACTTGATCAATCAAAAACAGTTGGCAGAACCTATTGATAGTAGCGGTGTAAAAAAATTTTGATACACTTGTGCACTGCAATATTATGTTTTTTGCATCGATTCTCAAAAACATAGTATCAATTTGGAATTACTAGTTTACATTCAAAGATTTAAGTCACAAGTTCATTTTGCATTGTGTTTAAATCCTTGATCGCAAGATAGCATCTAATGTAACAACATAAATTAAGACAGGAAATAGAGTAAGGGTTAAGGTATGTAGGTTTTCAATACTCAGGCGTGCGGATCTGGCAGACAACATGGATTGGGCAGCGACAAACCAAGCAGACTAGTAACATGACAATCGATGGCTGAATCCAGAGGAGTTAGACCAGCTCTGGCGGCGTACAGAGCAAATTGTGCCATGCCAAAATCAAATATTCAGAGAATACAATGAATCTGAGAGCACACTTAGCAAGACACAACTCTGATGCACAGATAAAGGGGCAGCAAACGGCAAGCATTAAAAAAAAGTGGGTCCCTCTCAACTCACTATGGAACAAGTTCACACACCGAAGTTAGCAACGATCTCAGCTTGTGCAAACAAAATATCTCTGTCTAAACTCTATTTCCTTTTCAAAGATATACGTCTTCTGAGTGTTGTAAAGAATGAAGGCTTGTGAATACAATGAAGCCTCATTACACCATACACTCCCAACAACACATCACTGATATCGCTGTGCCCAAGTTGTACGAGGAGGTAAAAATGAAGGTACTGGAATCTCTCAGCGCTCCACTGCAGAAGACATTGATACTGCAGAGAACTTTTCTGAAAGCTGGCATGTTGACCAGCTCATCTTCCTTCAAAAAAAAACCTTGATGTTAAAAAATAAACACTGACATACATACAGACTGTAATAACATGTACAATTCAAGTTTAATATCTGAAAATGTTTATTATCAATATATACATATTTCTTACATTTGTTAAATATTTTCTTTAGAAATCCTGCAAGCACTTTTAATTTTTACTGATATAGGCAGATGTAGTTCCTTTTTTCAGATTGCAGGAAATAGTGTTATGATGTTGGATATTACAGGCACAATGCATTTTCTTTTATTAACCACTTGAG
This sequence comes from Polypterus senegalus, assembly GCF_016835505.1. Taxonomy (NCBI): domain Eukaryota; kingdom Metazoa; phylum Chordata; class Cladistia; order Polypteriformes; family Polypteridae; genus Polypterus; species Polypterus senegalus. Next base: position 166,067,062 of record NC_053155.1, read on the forward strand.
ATTGAAAAATTTAAAAAATGGCCTATATACTACAATAGAATGTGAACCTTTGAAGCTGAATTTAATATATATACTGTCTTAATTTACAGTATATGTAAAACTGTTTGATTTTTTAATTTTCTTAATTTGTATACCTAAAGAATTCTGCAAGCACTTTTATTTTTTTACTGATATACTATAAACAAATGTTAATTCATTTGTTCAGATTACAGTGCTATGATGCTATGCATTTTCTTTTAAAACTACTTGAAACATAGTGTAGCATACTGTGAACATTTAAAGCAGGATCAAAAAGTACAGTGATTTTTAGTGATATAGGAACATGTTAATTCCTTTGCTCAGATTGCACAAAAGGTATTGTTATGAAGTCTGAAGTTATAGGGACTATGATAATTGCATTTGAAGATCCCACTGTTCTGATTGCATAAAAACGTTTTTTTTTTTTTAACTCTGATTTTATGCATGTAGTGGTGTGTTCCTTATACGATGACAGTTTTCCTAAAATTAGATTTTAAAAAAATACAATATCTCACCTTGCTTACAGTATTGCAATATATCGCAATATATTGAATCGTAACCCCTGTATTATAATACGTATCGTATCTCAAAATTCTTGCCAATACACAGCCCTAATTGATAGCCTAAGCTTTCCGTTTTGTAATTGTCTGTCTGTGCAAACTTCATTTGCCACATCTGTTTAAATATAACTGATTTGAAAGTTTTTCTCACAGCTTACACAGGATGAGTAAGGAGCATACAGTATAATATGAAAAAAATCCAAAAAACTAAGATATACTGTATTTTCCATTATAGCTCTGTGTAAAAGTAAAGAATTTCTGCATTGACAGAATATGCAACATATGAAGACTTATTTGATGTGAACAAAAATGTGCTTTGTTTAACAAGTCCAATTAAATTCAGAGCAAGCAAGGCAGTTAGGGAAAAGTTCTTATTTGTATTAAAAACGTAATTGATTTCCTCCAGAGTAACATGTGACATCAGTTACGTTATTGGAGAAAGACCTACCTGTCAATGTCAATGTCAATTTATTTATATAGCACATTTAAAACAACATAGGAATGTTGTGGCCAAAGTGCTTTACAATTAAAGAAGAAAAAACATACAATTAACATAAAAAAACAAACAGAAATAAACGAACATAAATAAAATAAATAATAAATAGAAGCAAGATTACATAATAACAATGAGGAAACCATCAGCATTACTGAAGGTCACAGAAAGCAAGTGAATAGAAATGAGTCTTTAATCTTGTTTTGAACAGTTCAATTGTAGACGAGTCTTTATGTAATGAAGTAAAGAGTTCCACAGGCGAGGGTCAGCAGCTGCAAAAGCCCTGTCCCCCTTAGTTTTACATTTGGTACGAGGGACAACAAGAGACAACTGACTACAAGATCTAAACACTCTACGTGGCTGCTTTAGCACACAATTCAGATAAATAGGCAGGAGCAAGCCCATGTAAAGAGTTAAAAACTAGCAACAAGATTTTAAAATCAATTCAAAAACTAAAAAGCAGCCAGTGTAAAGAAGCTAATATTGGAAAAACAGAAATCAGACTTTCTTGCCCCAACTAGAAAGCAAGCGGCAGCATTCTGGACCAACTGTAATCTGCATATCAGGGATTTGCTAATCCCAGAATATAGCGAGTTGCAGTAATCAAGGTAAGAAAAGATAAAAGCATGAGTAGCTTCCCTAGAAGATAAAAAAGGCTTGATCTTACCTAAAAGATGAAGCTGGAAAAAGCAACTCTTAACTACAGGATTAATCTGTTTCTCAAAAGGGAGGTTACTATCAAAAATAACATCAAGATTGCGGAATTGAAGTTTGCAAAAGACAGTGAAAGAGCCCAGAAGTCCAAGACCAATTTGGGCTTTAGCTGATGGACCCACTATAAGCAACTCCGTTTTATTTTGATTCAGATCAAGAAAATTATTAGCCATCCAAGATTTTAGTTCAAAAAGGCAATTGTGCAGTTGATTCATTGCAGTGTTGCAGACAGGAATAAAAACTTGTGTATCATCAGCATAGCAGTGAAAAGAAATGTTAAATTTCCTAAAAATGGCTCCAAAAGGGTGAAGGTATATAGAGAATAAAATAGGACCCAAAATGGATCCCTGAGGAACACCACATTTAAGAGAAGCAGTTGACGAAAAAGAGGAATTTAAAGTTACTGAAAAGTTACCACCAATTAGATATGACCTGAACCAGTTAAGAGCAGCCCCTTTAAGCCCAACAAGATGTTCCAGCCGCAACAGCAAAATCTCATTATCAACAGTGTCAAAGGCAGCAGACAGGTCAAGGAGGACAAGGACTGCAGCGCCACCTGAGTCAGTAATAATAGAGATGTCATTGAATACTTTCAGGAGGGCCATCTCAACACCATGATAACGCCTAAAGCCAGATTGGTAGATCTCAAATAAATTATTGGAGTTAAAGTGATCAACCAAATGATTATAAATAATTATTTCTAATATTTTAGCCAGAAATGGCAACTGGGAATTCGGGCAAAAATTGGCTAAAACTTCAGGATCTATTTCTGCCTTTTTTAGACAGGGATGCACCGCAGCATGTTTAAAAAATGAGGGCAGCACCCCCTCACTAATAGAACCATTGATAATGGCTAGTAAAGGTGGACCCAAAACATCAAAGGCTTCCACTAAGAGGCATGGTGGTACAATATCAAGAGGACTGTGAGCAGGTTTAAGGATGTCAATAGTACTTTTTAACTGTGAAAGTGAGACAAGATCAAAAGATTCCAAGACAATGCCATGATTAACAGTAGGAAGTTCATAGCCACTTGGAACAATACCACAGCAGATTGTATCAATTGTACTGACAAAGAAACTGCTCACATGAAAGAACAATACTATTTAATCCTGTCACAAAATGAGGGTGAATGGCCACATTGATTGAATTAAATAAGACCCTAGAATTCTTAGAATGACGGAATACAGTCACTTTAATATGAAAACACGCTACTGAGTCGATGATAAGCACTGGCTGACAAATAAACCATCCTATCACACAATCGCTACATCTTTGGAGACATGTCTACACCGATTATCCACATTAAAACCACCTGCTTAATACTGTGTAGGTCCCCTTATGCCACCGAAACATCTCCATAAGACCTGTCACCAAGACAACAGTAGCACATTCTTTAAGTCATGTTAAGTTATGAGGTAGGGCCTCCATGGATCAGACTTGTTATTCCCAAACCTCACACAGATACTCAATTGGATTGACATTTAGGGAATGTAGAGGTCAGATCAACACCTTGAAGTATTGATCATGTTTCTTAAATAATTCCTGAACATTTTTTGCAGCAAGTGTGGCATGGCTCATTATCCAGCCTAATATGAAATGGGTCCCCCTCATGCCACTAAAACAGCTCAGACTCATCGAGGCATGGACAGGATATCCTTTAAATCCTGTAAGTTGGGATCTCCATGGAAAGGACTTGTTTTTCCAGCACATCCCACAGATGCTTGATTAAATTAAGTTCTGGGGAATTTGGAGATCAAGTCAAAACCTAGAACTCTTTGTCATGAATAACAGGCTACTGCCATCAGGAATACCATTACCATTAAGGGATGTACGCAGTCTGCAACAATCTGTTGGAAGGTGGTACATATCAAACTAACATCCACATGAATACCAGAACCCAAGGTTTCCCCAGCTGAGCACTGCCCCGAACATTATACTGCCTCTGCCAGCTTGGCTTCTTCTCATAACACATCCGGCTGCCATCTCTTCCTGATGTAAATGACACACACGCAATAAGCTGTCCACATGATCCAAAAGAAAACATCATTCATGAGACCAGGGCACTTTGTTCTATTGCTTCATGCTCCAAATGTGACACTCATATGCACATTGTAGGTGCCTTTGGTGGAAGAGATGGGTCAATATGAAAACTTTGACTACTCAGTAGCTACACAGCCACATACACAGCAAGCTGCAATGCAGTAAGTGTTCCAACACATTTTTCTCATGGCCAACATTCAATTTTTCAACAATATGTGCTATAGTAGCTTTTCAGTGGGATGGGACCAGAAGTACCAGCCTTCACTCCCTACATGCCCATATGGGTTCACCGATTGTCCTTCCTTGGACAACTTTGCACAAACATTGACACTGCCAGTACAACAATTTGGAATTTTCTAAAAAAGAAAGTAATCACTGGTGTGCTGCGTAAATGACACTGAACAGGTGAGCAAACAAAAACAGCAACAGAAGATGACAGAAATATTTTAAAAGCTGTGGAGAAAACGCAAAAAATAATCAGTGACATCACCAACAACCTCCACAGGACAGAGGTGAAGGTATATAAGAAATACAGAGGCCATGCACCAAGATGCAAACTACTCACCAGATTGGAACTGCAAAAAAATATGGAGATAAGCTATAAAAGTTCCACAGCAACATTTTCTTGTCTGATGAAACCAAGACTAACCTCAACCAAAGTGACAGAAATGTCAAAGTATGGAGGAAGACAGGATCTCTTCATTATCTAAAACATACAAGCTCACCTGTCAAGCATGTTAGAGGTAGTGTAATGACTTGGCTTGCATAACTGTTTTCAGAACAAACTCACTACCCTTTATTGATGATGTAACTCATGATAGCAGCAGAATGAATTCTACATGAGGTCTACAGAAAAAAAAATATCTGCCAATTTACAGATAAATGCTTTCAAACTATCCAACCATCCATTCCTTTTCTGCAATTTTTCTGGATCTGGGGGTACCATTCTGAGAAAAGAAACCAAGACGTCCACTTTCCTTGCCACATCCTCCATCTCCTCTGGGAGGATATCAGTGCTATTCCAGGCCACCTGAGAGATATAATCTATCCAACCAGAATGGATCTGCCCCGAGGTGTTCTTTCATTTGTACATGCCCAAAACACCTCCCTATGGAGGCATCCTTACCAGATACCCAAAGCACCTCAGCTAGCCCTTTTCTAGGACGATAAGCAACAGCTCTACTTTGAGCTCCTCCTAAATGTCTGTGCTACTCATCCTGTGTCTAAGGCTGATTCCCAGAAACCCTGCTGCAAAAGATGCTCTTTTAAGCTGCCTGTATCCTTGATCAAGTTCTTTTGGTCACTACTCAAATTGTGTGACCATAGGTAAGAGTAAGGATGGAGAATGACAAGTAAATCAGTCTTTTTCACATTTGCTCAGTTCTATCTTCACCAGAACTAACTGGTAAAAAGTCTACATGACTTAGGACTTAAGCCCAATCCACCTATCAAACTCCAGTTCCCTTCTTCCCTCACTTGTGAATAAGACCCTGAGATACTTAAACTAAGCTCCTCTACTTATTCCCAACCTTGAGAAGGTATTTCACCCTTTTACAGGGGAGAACCATTCCTTCAGACATGAAGATACTGATTCTCATCAAATTCAGCTGCAACCCATCCCAGTGTGTCTAAGGTCACAGCCCGATGAAGGCACCAAGACAATATCATCTACAAAAAGCAAAGATGCAATCCTGAGACCACCAAACTGGACACCCTCCATTCTTTGGCTGTGCATATAAATTCTGTCAATAAAAATCATGAACAGAATCAGAGGCAGAGGGCAGCCCTGGCAAAGATCCACAATTACCGGGAAATGAGTCTGACTTACTGCCAGCAATGTGAGCCAAGCTTTCGCTCCATTTGAACAGGGACCAAAAAGTCCTCAACAAAAACAATTTCTTACATAGCCCAAAATCACACAAGGATTGCCTCAATGTGCCTTAACAACGCTGTGCAGTATATTGCATATACTGGTATTGGTTTCACACAATGATAAGGACTTTTAATTTCAACAGTATTTAATGATACTTTACAACCTTTTACACTTATGCAAGAATCATAAATTTATTAATAAAATATTGGTGTTTAATCTGCCTGACCTGCACAAATAACACAGCTGTATAAAGGTAGATAGACTAGCTCTTTAAATAGTGATAATGATAATAATCTGATTTCGCAACTATGGTCAACGCAAAATCAACATGCTTTTGCTGTTGGGTGTACATGTGCAGGTACAAAACAAAACCATTACCTCTGTTTCGATTAGTAAAAGTGTTGTGCGGGTCTGCTGGGAACATCTGGCAGAGTCCCCTGTCAGAAGTAGCTTCAACTCCCACCTCCGGCAGAACTTCGACCACATCCCGAGGGAGGTGGGGGACATTGAGTCCAAATGGGCCATGTTCCGTGCCTCATTTGTTGACGCACCTGACTGGAGCTGTGGCCTGTCATGGCGGCAATCCCCGAACCCATTGGTGGACACCGGTGGTGAGGGATGCCATCAAGCTGAAGAAAGAGTCCTATCGGACCCTTTTATCCTGTGGGACACTGGAGGCAAATAATAGGTACCGACAGGCCAAGCAGAATGCTGCTTCGGTGGTTGCTGAGGCAAAAACTAGGGCATTGGAGGAGTTTGGGGAGGCAATGGAGAACGACTTTCAGACAGCTTCGAGGAGATTCTAGTCCACCGTACGGCGTTTCAGGGGGAAGCAGTGCAGTGTCAACACCGTATATGGTGGGGATGGTGCGCTGCTGATCTCGACTCGGGACACTGTAGGGAGTACTTCGAAGACCTCCTCAATCCCACCAACATGCCTTCCAATGACGAAGCAGAGCCTGGGGACTCGGAGGTGGGCTCCCCCATCTCTGGGACTGCGGTCACCGAGGTAGTCAAAAAACTCCTTGGTGGCAGGGCCCCGGGGGTGGATGAGATATGCCCATAGTTTCTCAAGGCTCTGGATGCTGTAGGACTGTCTTGGTTGACACATCTCTGCAACATCACATGGACATCGAGGACAGTGCCTCTGGATTGGGAGACCGGGGTGGTGATCCCCCTCTTTAAGAAGGGGGAATCAGAGGGTGTGTTCCAACTACAGAGGATTACACTCCTCAGCCTCCCTGGAAAAGTCTATTCTGGAGTTCTGGAGAAGAGGGTCCGTCAAGATAGTCGAACCTCAGATTCAGGAGGAACAGTGTGGTTTTCGTCCTGGTCACGGAACAGTCAACCAGCTGTACACCCTTCGCAGAGCCCTGGAGGGTGCATAGGAGTTTGCCCAACCAGTCTACATGTGTTTTGTGAACTTGGAAAAGGCGTTTGAACGTATCCCTAGGGAAATCCTGTGGGGGGTGCTCCGTGAGTATGGGGTACTGGACACCCTGAAAAGGGCTGTTCAGTCACTGTACAACCAGTGTCAGAGCTTGGTCCGCATTGCCGGCAGTAAGTCGAACCCATTTCCAGTGAGACTTGGACTCCGTCAGGGCTGCCCTTTGTCACTGATTCTGTTCATAACTTTTATGGACAAAATTTCTAATCGCAGCCAGGGTGTTGAGGGGGTCCGGTTTGGTGGACTCAGGATTGGGTCACTGCTTTTTGCAGATGATGTTGTCCTGTTTGCTTCATCAGGCCGTGATCTTCAGCTCTCTCTGAATCGGTTTGCAGCCAAGTGTGAAGCGGCTGGGATGAGAATCAGCACCTCCAAATCCGAGACCATGGTCCTCAGCCGGAAAAGGGTGGAGTGCCCTCAGGGTTGGAGGCAAGATCCTGCCCCAAGTGGAGGAGCTCAAGTATCTCGGGGTCTTGTTCACAAGTGAGGGAAGAATAGAGCGCAAGATCGACAGGCGGATCGGTGCGGCATCCGCAGCGATGCGGGCCCTGCATTAGTCTGTCGTGGTGAAAAAGGAGCTGAGCCGTAAGGCAAAGCTCTCAGTTTACCAGTCGATCTACGTTCCTACCCTCACCTATGGTCATGAGCTATGGGTAGTGACCGAAAGATGAGATCACGAATACAAGCGGGAGAAATGAGTTTCCTCCGCTGGGTGTCTGGGCTTTCCCTTAAAAGATAGGGTGAGAAGCTCGGCCATCCGGGAGGGGCTCAGAGTAGAGCCACTGGTTCTCCGCATCGAGAGGAGTCAGATGAGGTGGCTCGGGCATCTGATCAGGATGCCTCCTGGACGCCTCCCTGGTGAGGAGTTCCAGGCACGTCCAGCTGGGAGGACGCCCCGGGGAAGACCCAAGACACGCTGTAGGGACTATTTCTCCCAGCTGGCCTGGGAACACCTTGGGATTCTCCCGGAAGAGCTAGAAGAAGTGGCTGAGGAGAGGGAAGTCTGGGCCTCTCTGCTCAAGCTGCTGCTGCCTCCTGACCTCAGATAAGCAGAAGAAGATGGATGGATTGATGGATTTACAAGTATCATAAATTTATACCCAGTGTCACAGATTTGTCTCTTTCTTTTTTTCTCTGTGCTGCGTTGATGTCATGCACCAGAAGATGTGAGCTAATTCAGTGCAAGCAGGAACACGCAGATGGCCAGTTGCTGTGTGTTATAACAAGCTTGACCTGGCGGCGATCAACGCACATGTGCTGTGCAAGGCATGCACGGGGACCACTGAGAAAAGAAGAGTGATCATGGCTCACCTAGGAACTTCGTCGTCGCGAAAAGGCGATGGAAAAGGAAAAGGAGGATGCAACATTGACAAGCTTCTGTTCCAAGACAGCCACTTTCCCCAGGAAAGCAAACTGAGTCAGTGTCAGGAGCCCTTTCAATGTACAGTATAAAGAGCACAGAGAGAAGTGTGTACATTGCAACAGATACGCATGTCGTAAATGTAGGAAGGACAGTCCTTGAGTGTGTGTGAACTGTTAAGATTTGAATTTGATGATTGCATATAGCTCTGAACTGACTTCTCTGTACTATTCTTTCCTCTGCATGTCCTGGACTACAAAAGAAACACCACCATACAGCAACATGTGGGGACTGGCAAGATCAGGGAAAAAAAAAACACGCAGTCACTGATTACAACCGCAAGATGTTATGTGAATGAATATGAATAATGTCGCATGCGTGCCACGATGTTTTCCGAAATATACTACGCAGGTCATAAAATGAATAATTCCAAATATCATATATACCTATGTCTCTGTATTTTTTTTTGTCAGTGCGGCTTTGACATCATGGACCATAAGGTGCATACTAGGAACACTCAATAAAACTGAATTAAAAAAACTCCAGTGACAGTGAAATACGAATAAGGCAGATTCACCAATGTTTGTGTGTCAGCTTTTATCCATCCAGATCAGAGAATGTCCAGTTCCATTGCCTCAAAACACCACTCACATCTACAGTTATTCCCAGTTTCAGATAAAAACTAAGAGCACAAGATTTTATAAGTACTATAAATGTACACCAGCTGTTACAAACACAAACCAAATTTATGCGCTTATTGTATAATATTAACAATAAGAGCAGCTCACTACTCAAAACGGTAAATAAAGGAGGCTGTCAGGATCGAAATGAGGGACTCTTGATTACCAGTCAGCAATTTTTACCACTATACCAAGGAAACTGTTGCATCGCGTTTGAACCTTTTGTCAAAGTGTTTATTTGATCTTTGGACTTCAGGCTTCACGTGTTATATAGTTTATGCCTACATTTTGTCATTTATTACTAAAATATGAAAAACATGTCTGTTTTAACAATATGTTTACACAGATTACTGTAGAAACGGAACACACATGAAATGCATGTGTTCCAAATAACAATCTATTATTTCCACTGTAAAACTCCAGCACTTCACTCCCAGATAATCAAGGCATGCACTGGGAGAACTTTGTGCCCGTTCTGCGGCGGAGGGGGGGATGGAATAGCAGGCTGCTTGCCTTTAACGGCACATTTACAGGACAAAAGACACTGACGGAGTGGTACAAAGGGATTTAAGGCGGGCTGGATTCATGAGTTTTTTCGTAGGCTTTGGTAATTCTAGTGTTAATTTGATGACAAAACTTGCCATTAACTATGAAATCTGATATTGTTTTTTCTTTGCTAAGAACAGAATGTCTAGGAGAACTTTTATATTTTCTAATGCACTAGGCAATACTGGATATTTCTATAGTAATACAACTGCAGTAAACAATGTAAACTAAAAAAGAAGATTATGTTGATCCTATTCGAATATCTATGAAAAATGTATTTAACATATATGCCAAGAAATCACAAAAATAGCACATAGCAAAACATATCTTATTTTTAATGATTAGGACAATCTAAAGGCATAATCCACCAAAAATATTTTGTTTAAATGTTTTTTACTCCATGTGCTTCATAGTGACAGCTGAAAAATATTTTTTAATATTTTTCAAGTAGAAGGTAAGTAAGACAATTCTATAATTCGATGATCAAGGTAGATGACCAATGCAGGAAAACAGAAAACAACATCAAAATGTCCATGAAAAACAACTCATTACTCATGTTGCATAATCTAAATGCTAAGTTATTAATTCATTAGCTCACAACATCCAAAACATGTATTTTATTTAAATAATTTTAAAATAAACCACTTCTGGAAAATGATTTTGTGAACAACAAAGGAATGCACACACATGCAAACAAGCATTTGAATTTAAGACCTGTCTCTCCATCTTATTCACCAGTCAAAGCCTCATCTTCAATTCAAAAGCACAGAATTGTGGGAATGTGTTGTACTGTTTACAAAGCAAGATGCTTTTTCTGAGAAGTACATGCTGAAGCAGACTTGACAAGAGAGTAGGCTGGTGCTGGTGTGTGTGGTTCGCCATCTGTATTTATTTTGGTCTGTTTTGTTTTTGATTGTCCTGTTTATGTCTTTTATCCACAATGTCTTTTCTTTGCTGGTCTATGATATTCAAATTATTTTGAAAATCCGATCAACAGTTGACAAACTTTTTAATGCAATCAAGCAGTCAACCTGTTTAATTCCTCCTCTTCCTCAGCCCAACTCACCTGTGGGGTCCCTCAAGGACTTATTCTTGAGTCTATTCTTTTTCACTGTACATGTTACACAGATGATACAGAGATAACATCTTAAACTAAAATAGAGCAAAACAAACCCTCTTGAACCCTTACCTGAATGACTGAAAGACATTAACATATTCATGTCATTAAAAAGTTTATTAGTTTCAAATGACAAAAAAAAATTACATTGTGTGTTTTGGATCTACTGATCTTACTTGTGCTCTTGCAAGTAATCTTGGCCCTTTCACAACCTACCGTAAACTCTTTGCAAAAAATCTTGATGTGATTTTTAATAACATTCTTTAAAATTCATAAACAAATTATTTCCATTCTGTCAGCTCAGGTTATTGCCTAAAGTCAAGCCTTTTCTTTCTGCATAAGATTTTGAAAAACTAAATCTATCTTTTGTCTCTTGTTGGCTTGATATTGCAACTCATTATACACTGGAGTTAATCAGTCATCCTTTGCTCGTTTTGAACTAGTAAAGAACGCCAAGGCCTGTCTCCAAATGGGCACAATAAAACAATCATATCACACCAGTTTTAGCTTCTATTCAATGGCTTCCAGTTTGCTACAGGATTGAATTTACAATTTTATTTCTTGTTTTTAATTTTCTGAATTGTTTAACACTACTCTTGTAACTCCAGGCAACTCACACCCAGCTAAACACACTTGAGCTCTGAGAATTCTGCAACTGACTTCCGCTTTTCAGGGGCCCTATCGTCTTTGGGGGGGTTTAGCAAGCTGCTTGCTGCTTGTGCCAATCAACACATTTGCAAAAGAAAAGATGCTGATGAGTAGAGGTGTGTAGGAAATTAAAGTGGCCCAGGATTATGAGTTTTTTTGTGGGCTTCAGGAATTCTAAATTTAACTCCCTCTTAGCTTACTGACCTCCAAAACCCTTATGCTCCCTCACAATCACTTAGGTTCCCTGACCAGAAATTACTGTTTGTGCCGTGTCAAGGTTTAGATTTAAGCTCAGAGAAGAGCGTGCCTTTGCAGTAGACACCCCTAAGCTTTAGAATAGTTTAACCTTTTATATTAGGTCAGGATCTTCTTCCTTTAGGTTTTAAAATTTGCATGAGAGTACTTTTTTTACTTTTTAATTTAATTAAAAAGTAATTCAGTGTATTTCAGTGTAAATTACAGTTTCTATATATTTATTGGTGTAATTTATAGAAACTGTATAGCATTTTGGTCAACCTTGTTTGTTTTAAATGTGCTCTATAAATAAACATGACTTGACTAATAATATTTTGGCAAAAAAATGCATCTTTATGCACGTTTAGAGCATTTAACCGTATAACACATATTTGGATTATGCAAAAAACATGAATTGTTTTTTCCTTTTATCTGCAAGGATATTTTCATGTCATTTGGTGCTGTTCAGCACTAGTGACCATTAGTTTATCATATAACTATATAATTATCATATTTATTTTCTGTTGTTCTGCATTAAACCATAAGATTACGTGTCTTTTTTCGTCCATCACTATAAAGTACAAGGGGTAAAGAACAAAATATTGTTTTTGGGTGGATTATTTCTTTAAAAACCATATCTTACTACTTTTAGTTATCTTTCTTTTTCCCACCTCCCTCTCCTTGAATTTATGAGAAACCTATTCTCTCAAACAGTTATTTATACTTGTTAAAAGCCAAATCTTTGGGTTATTGCTTAATAAAAATGTGAAAGAAAATAAACACAAGGTATTACACTTATTTTGCAGCAGTCAATATTCATTTAATTTTTTTTTTTTATAAAATACTGACAGAACATCAACATTCATCGTTATGTTTAAGCTTGCTTAACTTCAGAGGAAGCACCACTTGTGTAACTGAGAGCAATGGCAGTCACATGTCTTCATCGAATAAGATGAACAGGGCACATGCTTAAAAATGTAATAACAGGAGATTATTCAATCTACCAAGCTGGTTTGACTGGCTAGTTTCTGTGTTCCCCTGTTTCAGTCTTAAAAACATTTCCTTAATTTCCATTGGTTCACTAAAATATGTGATTCACCATTTGGCTGAAAGAATTCAGCTAAATCAGCTTTTGAAGACCAAAAAAAAGGCCCACAGGCAACATTTTCTAATTAAAGCTGATTCATTCATTTTCAAAGGTTGTTTCTTGCAAGGTTCTGTATACAATAAAAAAAGTTAATAAATACAGTCAACAATTTTTCACACTGGTGAAAACAAATACTGTTACTGGTGAAATAAAATGAAATGTTACAAATTTCAATAAATGTTAATTGAATATGTATTGCAATATTTTGTAAACAGTTTAAATATAAATAATAAAACAAAAATTAAATAAACAAGCAAGGAGACAACTGAGAAAGTAACATGTAGGAAAAGCTGCAGGGCCAGATGGAGTCAGTACTCAAGTTCTTAAGGCATGTGCTGATTAACTTTGTGGTGTCCTCTTTCACCTATTCAGTCTGTCCCTAAGTCTTCATAAAGTGACACTGTTGTGGAAAACTTCCTGCATTGTTCCTGTTCCAAAGAAGGCAGGCACCTAATGACTTGAGGCCAATGGCATTCACGTCTCACATCATGAAAACCTCAGAGAGACTTTTCTTGGACTATACAAGTGCTTTTGTGGTAAACCACCTGGACCCACTGCAATTTGTCAATCAGACAAAGTGAAGGATTCAATTATCTATCTGCTCCACAAGACTTATTTTCACCTGGAAAAAACTGGCAGCAATGTGAATATTAAGTTTTTTGATTTCTCCAGCGTCTTCAATACCATCCAGCCATCCCTGATATGCAGTAAACTCAGAGATATGCAGGTTGATGAGCCTGTTATATCCTGGATAATGGACTATCCATCGAGCAGACCTCAGATTGTGAGACGCAAGCACAGTGTTTCTGATATGGATGTGAGCAACACTGAAGGACCAAAAGGAACAATTCTATCTCCTTTTCTCTTCAGGCTATAAATATAACACCAAGTCATGTCACTTCCAGAAATTCTGCACTTATGGGGTGAATTGATAAAGGATATAAGAAAAAGTATAGGAGTCAGTTGGAAAAGTTTGTTTCTTGGTGCAAAGAGATCTGTCTGCATCTTACCACTAGCAAAACCAAGGAACTGGTTATTGATTTTCGCTGCAGCAAAAAGCCTCTATGTACGGTCACGATTCAAGGAGTGGATGCAGAGGTTGTCCATTTCTACATGTACTTGGGGTTCCACATTAATGGCAGGTTGGACTGGTTTCAGAGCACTACGGAACTATATAAGAAAGGGCAGAGCAGGCTCTTTTCCTTGGGAGACTGCATTCTTTTAATGTGTACAGTGAAATCCTTCACATCTTCTGTAACTCTGTGATGGCCAGTGTGATTTTCTATGCTGCAATGTGCTGGGCTGGTAACATCACTTCAAGAGAGCCCCACCAAATCAACAAGCTAATTAAATAGGCAATCTCAGTTATAAGAAGTACTCTGGACCCCCTGGAGGTAGTATCAAAAAAGAGAATTAAAACAAAATTGAGTGTCATTATGAAAAATGCTTCATATTGTCTCTTTTACACACTAACATTGAGTACTTTTGGCCAAAAAATTATTCAGCAGAAGTATATCAAAAAACACTATTGGGACTCTTTTATACCAACAGCAGTACATCTGCACAAAGCCTCACTGTAACTGTGATAGCCAAGTCTGAACTTTTCTTTCATTTTAGTTTTCTTGGTATATAGTCATTCTGATTGGTGTATGTTTAGGCCAAAGTTGTGTGTGTATATTTATTTGTTTACTTACTTACTTACTTGTCTACCATTTCTTATTAATTTATTTAAAGAGCTTGTGTAAAAAGCCAAATTTCCCACAGGGACAAATAATTTCTATCTATGGACACAGTGTGTTAGAGGATCTGTTTAATACATCCGTACTCAGGATGTTCTACTCTTTACAATCTCATTTTAATTTTCCTAGTTGAACTTTTTTCCTACCTGCAAGTGCTCAGAACACACGGAGTGTCTTTTAATGACACTCTACTAACTCATTTGCTATACTTTCTCTCTCTATCTTGTACTTTCGTTTCCATGAAAATACCTGTTTCTACCCTTCGCTCTTTAATCAGGCATTCAATTTTAGCCCAAAAAGTAATATTTGAATGTTCAAATAAAAAAAATATATATATTCATACATATATATTTGAAATTAGATTAACGATTCTGAGCATTAAATGTATGTGGTTTTTGGTTGTACTTTATTATTATGGTGACTGCAGAAGCTGCGGCCACAGCAAGAATAAACACCAACTGCAAAAAAAAAATGCTAGCAGTAAATCGGTGATTGTTATGTGAAGCTGCACCCTGTAAAAGAGAAGCATATACACCGAAGTCTATCTATCTATCTGAAGTCTTGTTTTCAGTCTAGTACTGACAGCTAGGTGTTCAAGTCTTGAACTGCTCAGCCTTTATGGGACAAAAGCACTATACCGCACCCCTGTCACCTAAAGCGGTATCCTGTGCCCTTACAAAAAGTGCCTCCACCTGGTCTTCTACACAACCCTGCTGCCCATTCCTCACAAATGTCCTTTCAGCCTCAAGATGGATCACAATACATTTGTAGTTCAGGACACTGTAACAAAAAACAGTGCCAGCACAAATGGCTCGTAAGAATTTAAGTTTCTTTTCATGGCTGCTGTTACAGCTCACTATACCAAAAAGGATCAGAAGGAATATGGGTCAGTTAGTAAGAAAATGAGGAGGCAAGAGGCAGGAAGGTCAAAGGCTGACTTGTTTTATTATTTTGCAGGTGTCCAATAGGGAAGCGGCAGGGTGTCATTTATATTGCAGCCTCCCGAATAAAAAGCAAGTAGGCACGTGTTGGCTCACCTGGAAAAGCAGGATATGATTACTTTTTCTTTTATCCTTTAAAGATGCAGTAACATTTTAATACATGTGACCAGAATATTTTTAGCTATACAGGTACCTCATTTTTCAGACACGTGTAAAACCAGCAGCCATATAACATGGAGATTAACTGTGGGGCACAGTATGTTTGCTGACACTGATGAGGCTTCTAAACGGAACAGAATCAGATGCAAAACGATACTTTTAGGGTGGAGGGTATAAGAAAAAAAATTAAAGCTTTGAAGGGGTCTGGCTGCAAATTTGACTAATGAAGATAACAAGGTAACTACACTGTATTCAAAATTATGAAAAGGAAGATCATGCAAAAACAGATCAGTAAAATACTGCAGCTTTGCATAGCATGTCTGAAGCAACACAGTACCAACATTAGTGAGAGTAAAACAAAAATTGTTACAGTATTTCGAATGTCAGATTTCAGTTCACCCTAAAGTGAGAAGAATCAGTAAGGTATTTTTAACTAACTGAAAATAGTGAACTACCACAAAAATATCTAAAAATGATTAACTTTATTTTGAAGATAAAATGCAAAGAATAAAACTTAAATTCATCCTTATTAAATAAAAAAAAAATGTGTTAAATCTGCTAAACTCTTCCAGTTCACGCTTATTTTTAAAATATTTAACATTGATGCACACAAAAAAAAACCTTACCAGGGAGACTTTACAATATATTCTTGGCCAGTATGGCAGGACCCCTTTAACCGTCTCTGAATCTCTGTTTTTGCACATTGCAGTAAATTCTTGGACTGCCTAGAACAACAAAAATACCAGCTCATAATATGAAGGCTACAGAGATTAAAGAGACAAAAATTGACCTTCTGTAATATAACATTTTGTTTGAAAATATCTTAAATAAAGAAAATGAAAACAGAAGAAATAATTATAATTTCTGGAAAATGCCTTTCTTGCAATGACATAATCTGAGACATGTTAAAATGTACACTTCCATAATGAACAGGACAATTTTGAAATACAATCTATATGAATACTAGACAAGAGCCAAAATTTAATTGTATTGCATTTCACAATACAACAAACTGCCAATAAAAAATGTGACCTTATATTGTGTATTTATTGTATGACATAACCATATGAATAAAATGAAACAAAGGCAAATGAAAATACTTTCATCAAAAGGAGGAAACTAAAAAAATCTGATTAAAAAACTAGAACTAAGCTATAACATGACAAACTGACTGCACTTTGGCTGAACTGTGTATACTGATGTGAAGGTGAAAATTGTCGGTATCCTGCAGATATAACTGTATGTGAAAGGGAGCCAGCACCATAGGTTAAGTATTTGGCACACAACTTAGTGAGCCACATATTCAGACAAATATGGCAAATCACAACATTGTTTCATAAATGCATCACTG
This sequence comes from Polypterus senegalus, assembly GCF_016835505.1. Taxonomy (NCBI): domain Eukaryota; kingdom Metazoa; phylum Chordata; class Cladistia; order Polypteriformes; family Polypteridae; genus Polypterus; species Polypterus senegalus. The sequence continues at coordinate 166,084,129 of NC_053155.1, forward strand.
CATCCATAGGCTTTTTTTCACAGACTCTATTGGAACTGACATAACTCACACTTACTGAACTGTAAAAGTTCTCATGCTTTATTGAAAAGCTACTGTAAGGTTAAAGTTTTTAAACTCAATAGCAGTCTTTTACCGTGGCAGCAAAAGAAAACAGATAAATACTCACTTGCCTGCTTTTCTGCTCAAATCATAATCTGTCCCTGCTATGTCTGTCCTCAATATGTGAATGTTTGAACGGCAGGGGATATTGCAGAGAAGTCTCAGCCTTCATGTAAGAGTGCTGACATACTAATTTTTCTTAAAAGATTTTCTTTTTTTTTTTTTAGGCAAGAAGGTTAGCTGGGCCAGTCATTTTAGCGGTAAAGCAGCTCGTAATGACACATTTTAAAACCAACACAAACAAATTTATTGAAAAACATAAGGTTTATTTGTTGTTTCTCTTTTAACTTTGGTCAGTTTGCAGAGTAAAAGGTGCATACAAAAAGAGCAGAATTAACAGAATCTGAGGTAGCCCCTATTTTTTCCACTTACAAAAGAAAAAAAACTGACCTAGGCTACATATCTGACCTATCTGATCACAAAGTGCATAAAACAAAATAGTGCACAGTAGTAGGCTATTAGAAATAACATTGTTTCCTTTTGAAACAAAATAAACAACTTGCACACATTTGACCCAGGAACATCTCAAAGTGCATAAAATAAAAAGTGCACAGTATTCACAACTATAACAACACTGAGGGAACATATTTTAAATCACCATGTGTGATTAGGCATGCCTCTGTTACGCATCCCACATTATATTGATGTATTGTAGGCTACAGCTTCCCTGCTGACTTAGTGGGAGAAGTGACATTTTTTGTTTTGAACGAGAGCAGTGACTTTAGGCTCGTAAGTTGGCATTGGTGCAGAGTATGGTCAGTCAGGGAGCAACGAGAGTTGCTTTTTATGGAGTTCATGTGTGAAAAACTTGACTCACATGTATATGTTGATCCAAACATACTGAGCATGACGATCGCTACTTTCTTAATGTTAGGGAACTGATGTGCGTGACATCAGTCCAAAACATTGCAGGCCCGTTAGTGGAAAGCTCCTGTGCCATGGTTACAGATGACTGCATGTCAACAAGTTCGAGTGAGAATTTCCCCTCGTCAATGGAAGGGACCAGTTTCTTAGCTCTGGCAGATAAGTCCCCTTCTATTGCAACAGTGAACGGGTCTCTGACAAAAACGGCCAACTCTGTGGGCAGATCAAGTCCATCCAATCGACCAGCAAAGTTATTTTTCAACATAGCAATGAAATCTGTCATCACATCCGTGATTTGTGCGGGGGATGAGATGCATTTGCGGAGCGTTGGAAAATGCAGCATTCGGCCTGTGCTCAAATCATTTGCGAAAAGGTCCAGTTTAACTTGGAATGCGCGCATCTGTTCCACAAGGTCGATGACATTTTTGTCTCTGCCTTGTAGTCCCAAATTGAGATCATTCAGGTGTTTGAATATGTCGCTCAGAAAGCAGGCATCGGCCATTAAGTTGTCGTCCAGTATGCGAATCAAGTGCGTTTCTGCCTTTTTTTGCTTGCTGCCGCGTAGGAAAATTATGATCTCTTCTCTGAGACCGCAGAAACGCTCCAGTGCTTTGCCTTTGGACAGCCACCTCACGTCATTGTGCAAAAGAAGGTTGTGGTGCTCAGCAGACATTTCTGACAGCAGCATGCGGAATAAGCGGTGTTGGAGGCTTGATGTGGAGCGAATAAAATTAATTATAGCCATAACGCTGTCCATTGTCGCTTTGAGCGCCCCGCTTAGTTTTGTGCACAACACCGCCTGATGCACAATGCAGTGTAAGGCGATCAACTCAGGTGCAACAGCGAACCAACGTGCTTCCAAACCATTCACTTTCCCTGTCATGGGCGGAGCCCCTCTGTCACAAGCATGCACACACGCTTCATATCCAGACCACTGTCTTTAAAAAAGGCGGAAATTTTCCCAAAGACTATATCGCCAGTTGTGTGTCCTTCTAACGGCAGTAGGCCGAGCAGCTCCTCTCGGAAGCATTTGCCATCAAAAAAACGGACATATATGCACAACTGAGCAGTATCAGTTTTGTCTGTGGACTCATCTACTGCTATAGACATAGTATCAGCTTTCATCAGGTCTCCTAACAGCGTTTCATACACATCTGCAGCAAGAATTTCAACCCTACGAATGTTTGAAGTATCTGACAGGGGTACGTTTTTTATAGCACGCTCATTTTAATTTTATCGTCATTTATCACCTCATCCACGACAGCCAGCATACAGTCCTTCACGGTTTCATAGTCTGTGAATGGCCTTTTCTTTTTTGCCAGTATCCAGGAAACACGAAGGGATGCTGCAGTTAGGGTTACCACTTTTAATACAAAAAAATAAGGGACGCATACTGCAGCAGGGGCCACATCCCTTGGGGGCCAAGAGCAATTTCATTCTCAAATACGGGACGATTCCGTATTTTAAAGAACGGGTGGCAACCCTAGCTGCAGTAGCTCTCTCTTGGGCTGTGAATGACCGCACCATGGTAGTACTGCTCCGGTTGTAAGATGCAATCAAACTCTGCAGTTTTGCAGCCCGCTCTTGAGATCCCTCTAGAAAATTTGTGCGAAAAGTGTGGTGTTTCTCAACATGATGCCTCCGCACATTGTAATCTTGAAATACTCCAACGCAATCATTACAAATTAAACACATCGGTTTGGCATTTGGATGTGGCGGTAAAATAAACAAGTATTTGTCAGTCCAGGCAGGGTTAAACTTACGGTTTTCATTGGCAATTTTACGTTTCAGTGTTGAGAAAGACATATTGATAGTAATCTAAGCTACTACTGGCACGCTCTGCATTGTTTGCGTGTTGCAGGCTACGTAATTTACGTAGGAATGCGCATTTTTGGCGGGACCATAGACATAATAAATACTTTATATTTATATTAATATACTATATATTTATATTAATATAATATATATTAAATTATATTATAATATATTATAACAATTTATAAATAATATATATTAATTTATTATCTATGGGCAGAACCACGGGCTGGGCCACTCGTAGGTTGATTCTGGGCGCGGGCCGCCAATTGAATAGCCCTGTTCTATAGCTACCAGCAAGGCATTCAAGAGGGAAATAAAAGGACAGCCATTGCTGAAGCAAAGCTTGATGTTAATTCAAAAAGATTGTGAAAGTGGTCGTAGTTGTATTGTATCATAGCAATATGATTTGTAATATTGGCAAAGATTATTATCCCATGCCTAATGTACAGCATAACATGTCATTCAAATAGGCTTCACACCCAAAATAATTTTGACAGATATCTTTACTTTTACTAATGTGCTTTAGTTGCTCAACTTGAATCCTTATCAAAACAAAATTAGTTTTCTGTTCAGAGATATCCTTAAATGAAAAAAGGAACTAGGTAAGTACTGGGGTTAAAGCAACTTACCCAACTGACCACTACTGCTAAGTAAATCTTAAAAGTAGAACTGCAGCCAACAACAACTTTACTAATTGATTAGTTTTTCAAATATTTTCATTAATCAGCGTTTTTTTTTTTTTTAAAGTAGCTTGGGTAGAAGTGCATGCATTTCTTAATAAATGAATGATTTTTATCCTTTACACAATGCTCTTCTTCATAACTATTTTTACATAATTTGTCAAAAAAATACTGACTAATAACTTTAAGCTCCAGCTTAACGCTTTCAAAGCTCTTGCTGGCAACTTAACATCGAGGGGGGAAAAGGTAAAAAGAACGTTTTTTAAGGGTCAGCAAAAGCTTCATAGAGTGCATTGTTTGACCTTACTCACTAAACAGCAGCAAAAAACATTACCAGAAGTGAGTGTCAGAAATTTGAAAGCTCCATTTTTCTTTAAGGTACAGCATCAAATAATGGCTGGTGCTGTTAGAAGAAAATCTCTGCAAGAGAAGTGCAGTATATTGTTATTAGTTCGATTCTAAACTGTTGTATAAATATTTGAGCAGCCAACAGAAACAGAAAGCAGTGGCACAGAGAATGCTGCTGGATTATGACCAAGGGTGTAACAGTAAATGAGAAAAGAATCATAACATGTTCGTCGTGATGATTTGGGTAACTGAATAACTTTCACACTATGTACAGTCATTAGGAATAGTATATTTTATTCAGGCTCTGAGTCTGTGTCACTGAATGTAAGTGTCAGAGGGCCATCCAGTATAAATTGGTGTTCTTTTCCACATGTTTGAAGAGCCAACAACCTTTTAAAATACATTTTGAAATATTTTAGTTCTCTAGTGTTCATTTTTTAAGCAGCAGGCAGGGGCCTCTGCTCCACCTAGAGAAGTAAGAGCCCTTTCCAGTTGATCATGACAGGCAAGGGAAATTCTTTTTTTTTTTTCTTTCTTTGATAACACAAACTATTTATAACAAAGCTCCCAGGGATTTCAGAGGAAAAACACATAACATGACTGGATTTTCCACTGGGGTTGCTCTGATTGATCAGCCCCTAATCTAAATCAGACGGTTTTCACTACAAAAGATTCAATCGATGATTGGTAAATTGGCCGATCACAAAAAAACAATCTTTACAGCCCCTGCTTTTCTAAGCTTTATAGTAATAGCTACATTTCGTTGTAACTGTAAAATGACAATAAAGGTGAATCCATCCATCAATCAATCAATCAAATTATTTGCCATGTAGTTGAGTAAGCGCCTTTTTTTTTTTTGTGCAATGAACCTCCAGTAGTGTAAACAAGAACTAAGTCAAAGCTCGTTTTACCAGAGAGAATGAGACAACTGAAAGATTACACTTTAAATTGAAGAACCCCCAAAAAAATGGTACTTTCCACAACTGGTAAAGTGCGTATCTCAGACGAACTGTAAAACGTTTGCTCAATATCAAATTTCTAAATACTGATACCAAAATTCAGAATGTCAACATCAAATCTAAAAAATTAAGCTTTTAAAAATGCAGATAATTTATTATCCATCCATCCTCTTCCGCTTATCCGAGGTCGGGTCGCGGGGGTAGCAGCTTGAGCAGAGAGGCCCAGACTTCCCTCTCCCAGGCCACTTCTTCCAGCTCTTCCGGGAGAATCCCAAGGCGTTCCCAGGCCAGCCGGGAGACATAGTCCCTCCAGCGTGTCCTGGGTCTTCCCCGGGGCCTCCTCCCAGTTGGACGTGCCCGGAACACCTCACCAGGGAGGCGTCCAGGAGGCATCCTGATCAGATGCCCGAGCCACCTCATCTGACTCCTCTCGATGCGGAGGAGCAGCGGCTCTACTCTGAGCCCCTCCCGGATGACTGAGCTTCTCACCCTATCTTTAAGGGAAAGCCCAGACACCCTGCGGAGGAAACTCATTTCAGCCGCTTGTATTCGCAATCTCGTTCTTTCGGTCACTACCCATAGCTCATGACCATAGGTGAGGGTAGGAGCGTAGATTGACTGGTAAATTGAGAGCTTTGCCTTACGGCTCAGCTCCTTTTTCACCACGACAGACCGATGCAGAGCCCGCATCACTGCGGATGCTGCACCGATCCGCCTGTCGATCTCACGCTCCATTCTTCCCTCACTCGTGAACAAGACCCCGAGATACTTGAACTCCTCCACTTGGGGCAGGATCTCTCCTCCAACCCTGAGGGGGCACTCCACCCTTTTCCGGCTGAGGACCATGGTCTCGGATTTGGAGGTGCTGATTCTCATCCCAGCCGCTTCACACTCAGCTGCAAACCGATCCAGAGAGAGCTGAAGATCACGGCCTGATGAAGCAAACAGGACAACATCATCTGCAAAAAGCAGTGACCCAATCCTGAGTCCACCAAACCGGACCCCTTCAACACCCTGGCTGCGCCTAGAAATTCTGTCCATAAAAGTTATGAACAGAATCGGTGACAAAGGGCAGCCCTGGCGGAGTCCAACTCTCACTGGAAACGGGCTCGACTTACTGCCGGCAATGCGGACCAAGCTCTGACACCGGTTGTACAGAGACCGAACAGCTCTTATCAGGGGGTCCGGTACCCCATACTCCCGAGCACCCCTACAGGATTCCCCGAGGGACACGGTCGAATGCCTTTTCCAAGTCCACAAAACACATGTAGACCGGTCGGGCAAACTCCCATGCACCCTCCAGGACTCTGCTAAGGGTGAAGAGCTGGTCCACTGTTCCAAACCAGGACCGAAAACCACACTGTTCCTCCTGAATCCGAGTTCACTATCCGGGGACCCTCCTCTCCAGAACCCCCGAATAGACTTTTCCAGGGAGGCTGAGGAGTGTGATCCCTCTATAGTTGGAACACACCCTCCAGTCCCCCTTTTTAAGGCATTCAAGAGGGAAATAAAAGGACAGCCATTGTTGAAGCAATGCTTGATGTTAATTCAAAAAGATTGTGAAAGGAACCCTCCGGTTCCTCCTTGAACCGTCACCTTATCGTGGTGGAGGGGTTTGCGTGTCCCAATGATCCTAGGAGCTATGTTGTCCGGGGCTTTATGCCTGGTAGAACCACCAAGGCAAACTGGTCCTAGGTGAGGGATGAGACAAAGAGCGGTTCAACAAACCTCCAATGATGAGCAAACCTTGGACGACGTTTTCCCTTGCCGGGCTGGTCACGGGCCCCCTCTGGAGCCAGGCCTGGAGGTGGGGCTCGATGGCGGCGCCTGGTGGCGGGCCTGCACCCATGGGGCTCGGCGGGCACAGCCGAAGAGGTAACGTGGGTCCTCCTCCCCATGGGCTCACCACCTATGGGAGGGGCCAAGGAGGTTGGGTGCAGTGTGAGTTGGGTGGTGGCGGGCGGGACCTTGGCGGTCTGATCCTCGGCTACAGAAACTGGCTCTTGGGGCGTGGAATGTCACCTCTCTGAAGGGAAGGAGCCTGAGCTAGTGCGAGGTCGAGAGGTTCCGCTAGATATAGTCGGACTCACCTCGGCGCACAGCTTGGACTCTGGAACCAATCTTCTTGAGAGGGGCTGGACTCTCTACCACTCTGGAGTTGCCCGGTGAGGCGCCGAGCAGGTGTGGGCATACTTATTGCCCCCACTGAGCCTGTGCATTGGGGTTTACCCCGGTGGACGAGAGGGTGGCCTCCCTCCGCCTTCGGGTGGGGGGAAGGGTCCTGACTGTTGTTTGTGCGTATGCGCCGAACAGCAGTTTGGAGTATCCACCCTTTTTGGAGTCTCTGAGGGGTTGCTAGAGGGCATACCTTCTGGGGATTCCCTCGTTTTGCTGGGAGACTTCAATGCTCACGTGGGCAATGACAGTGAGACCTGGAAGGGCGTGATTGGGAGGAATGGCCCCGATCTGAACCCAGCGGTGTTTTGTTATTGGACTTCTGTGCTCGTCATGGATTGTCCATAACGAACACCATGTTCAAGCATAAGGGTGTTCATATGTGCACTTGGCACCAGGACACCCTAGGCCTCAGGTCGATGATCGACTTTGTGGTCGTGTCGTCGGACTTGCGGCCATATGTCTTGGACACTTTCGGGTGAAGAGAGGGGCGGAGCTGTCAACTGATCACCACCTGGTGGTGAGTTGGCTTCATGGTGGGGAAGATGCCGGTCAGACCTGGTAGGCCCAAGCGTGTTGTGAGGGTCTGCTGGGAACGGCTGGCAGAGTCCCCTGTCAGAAGTAGCTTCAACTCCCACCTCCGGCAGAACTTCAACCACGTCCCGAGGGAGGTGGGGACATTGAGTCGAATGGGCCATGTTCCGTGCCTCTATTGTTGAGGCGGCTGACCGGAGCTGTGGCCGCAAGGTGGTCGGTGCCTGTCGTGGCGGCAATCCCCGAACCCATTGGTGGACACCAGCGGTGAGGGATGCCGTCAAGCTGAAGAAGGAGTCCTATAGGACTTTTTTGTCCTGTGGGTCTCTGGAGGCAGCTGATAGGTACCGGCAGGCCAAGCGAACGCGCTTCGGTTGTTGCTGAGGCAAAACTTCGGGCATGGGAGGAGTTTGGAGAGCCATGGAGAGCGACTTTGGACGGCCGAGGAGATTCTGGTCCACCGTCCGGCGTCTCAGGAGGAGGAAGCAGTGCAGTGTCAACACCGTATATGGTGGGGATGGTGCGCTGCTGACCTCACTTCGGGGCGTTGGGTCGGTGGGAGGAGTACTTCGAAGACCTCCTCAATCCCACTAACATGCCTTCCAATGAGGAAGCAGAGCCTGGGGACTCTGAGGTGGGCTCTCCCATTTCTGGGACTGAAGTCACTGAGGTGGTCAAAAAACTCCTTGGTGGCAGGGCCCCCGGGTGGATGAGATCGCCGAGTTCCTTAAGGCTCTGGATGTTGTAGGACTGTCTTGGTTGACACGTCTCTGCAACATCGCATGGACATCGGGGACAGTGCCTCTGGATTGGCAGACCGGGGTGGTGGTCCCCTCTTTAAAATGGGGGACCAGAGGGTGTGTTCCAACTATAGAAGGATCACACTCCTCAGCCTCCCTGGAAAAGTCTATTCGGGGGTTCTGGAGAGGAGGGTCCGTCGGATAGTCGAACCTCGGATTCAGGAGGAACAGTGTGGTTACTTTATTATTGAATTCAGAAATGTTTAACATCTGAGATGTGAAAAATGATTACCAAAAATGGCAAAAAATGCAAATAATACTGACAGTCATATAGAATGTGGCCACAAGCTTAAAGCTCCTAATCCTTGATACAACTACCAATATACAAGCCCTATTTCAGCCTATAACCAGGAGCACTTCTGGTGTAAAAACATTGCAATCAAGAAGCATTTTCGAGGAACTTCTCTTGGACGGTGCCCTGCACACATACTCTAGCAGGGTCCCCAATTGGGACTACAGCTCCCATGCTGCCATGGGGATGCACAAGTGAGATTTCCTTCAGATGGATGCTGCCACCCAGCATACATCAGAAATTTGCATCTCCAAGAAGCTGTATCCCACTGTCCTTTCATTATGATGGGCAACCCGGCCAGGTAAGGAACCACCATACACTCCAGCCAGTAGGCAAGCCTGACGTTGCCTTCTGTGACAATAATAAACTGTAACTAGTATATTGCACTATTTCGAGAGCATTTTGTGCCACTACTGTGTTTCAAGAGGCAAAATTGTTCAATTTGGGGGCATATTTGACCATTACTCCCCGTTAGTTCTTGATGCTAAGTATCCTGCCAAGAAAATGCCACTGACGTCTACCTTCAGCAGTGTCTCATAGATGAAATTTTGAGGACAACTTTCTCCCTAACAGCAATGAGTAAGCTTCAGAAAGCGATCCATAGATGATATGTAAAGGATGTCTTTATTAAAATTTCTTCTACAATCATAAGATAACAGCTGTGGATTAATGTCAAAAGTGACAAACAGGCTTCATATTACCTAGAATCCTGTGCCTATTTTTATTTCTTATTCCTCATGTCAGTTTTAACCTTTTGGCTACAACTAGGGAAATCCATTCCTGGACGGGTTTATCAATTCCCGGGAATTTGGGAATCCCGGGCTCCCGGGGATGACACAGTGCACGGGCATCTCATATGTGAATGGTTTTAGAATGGCCAACACTTATTTTTAATAAAACTACTGCAATATGTTGTTGTACAAGCAGTTCATGCTGTCATATAAGTACATGTATCTTTAGTTGTGGTAATAAGAGCGTAGAAAGCACAACGTCTTCACAGGTGGTGCACTGGTAGTGCTGCTTCCTTACAGTAAGGAGACTGTGAAAGATTGTGGGTTCGCTTCCCGGTTCCTCCCAGTGTGGATAGCGCTTTGAGTACTGAGAAAAGCACTATATAAATGTAATTTATTATTATTATTAACGTGTCCAGCTTGCAGTCATCCAGGCAAGAGCGCACCTTCGTGCAGAAGTACGCTAGCCGCTGAGAAAGCATGCTCTGCCTCCACTGAAGTAGGAGGCACAATCGTCAGATACTGATACACTTGTTCTAAACAACGCCCGCGCTTGCCGTTGCTGTGAAACACTGCCATTTCAGCTTTTACTGATGCATCCAGTTTCTTGTCATCATTCTGTGATGGCAAGTTTCTTGGCACAGATAATGCGGATGCAACAGACTGACGCATTGCAATTTCAAGTTGCTGTTCAAAGCTGTTGTCTGATGGAGTGCAAGCTGCAGCAATGGCGCCACCTTAATTATTTTTAACTATAACTCTGTTATTTCTTGATCGATTTTTACACTTTTACACGCTACATATGCAAGCTTGGACATTCCCATTTTCCCGGGAATTACAGCAGTTTCATTCTCGGGAATGTGGGAATGAAAAATGTCTGGGAGCCCGGGAATGGAATCCCTAGCTACAACCAGCAAGTGCAAGACTAGAACTACTCATTGATAACAATGACATGTTCACACAACCCCATAAAGCACTGAGCACTGCTAAGTAACAAAACACAATCAAGAAGCTTTACCTCACATGAAGCGACACAATAACACTCACAAGGAAGATCAAAAATGATGCACGGTAGATTATAACGCCTCTCCTCTGTGTTCTGAAAAACTGAACTTTCAGCCAGTTACCTTACCAATAAGCCAGCCAACAAGCACAGCATCATTTTGTCTGCCATAGTTACTTGCCTCAAAATAAATGAATCATTGGTTAACCCAGGCCACTGAGACACAATGTTCGTTGGTCTAGTCTTGACATCACAGATGACTTGTGCATTAACACTAGAATCCCTGAAGCCTACAAAAAAAAAAGTAGTAATGCTGGGCCACCTTAAATTCCCTTGTACCTCTTCATGAGTATCTTTGTTTTGCAAATGTGTCAATCAGCACAAGCAGCCTGCTATCCCATTCCTCACCGACAATTATGAAAGCTGCGAGGGAATTAAAGGTGAATTTTTTTGTAGGCTTCAGGGATTCTAGCGTTAATGGAATGTCACTGCTTACAGTTAACAAAGGCGGTTTCATTCTTGCTAGGTGCCCTTATTGCAGCACGAGTGCAGTAAATTGTTCCAGTTATGTTTGGAAAACTAGACACTGCTGCAAATTGCCTTTGTATGTTGAAATGTTTTTTTATGTTGGCATGGACAAGTTATATTTTATTCATGAATACCAACACCATATGAAAACTAAGTGAAGTGCCTTGTCAGTCAATTAATGGCTACCGGCACACTGGGCACAATGGGGTGAAAGTTGGCTGATAAACTTCTGATCTCTTGGCCAAATGCCTGAGAAGTGACGAAAGGTAGCCAAAATAAACTGAAGAAAAACCAAAAAAGTTCTTCAGTGCAAATACTTAAAAGGGGAACTAAAATAGAGACTCTACATTATATTTGTCATTTTTAAGGTTTAATGTGTTTGCAGCATCAATGCACAGAATAGTAACTGGTTAGTGTTAACAATTTTTATGTACACAAAATGTCATTTAGCTGGTGTGGCTACAGTTCCCTACTTGATGAAGGATGTTCCAAAGATATGTTACTATGCATATGCAAATACTGCAAAATCCAAAACTATCTGGAATATTTCCTGTTCAAGGCATTTATATATCCAACTATGAAAATAAAACCTTATGGTCAAATTCACCTCTTTAAATGTTATCCTCCCTGACTTTGTCTACAGCGATTTAACCCTTTTTATCTGCATGATTAATCTTGATAACCCAGCAAACCTGTTACCACCACCACGTAAGTCATTAACTTTGGGAAATCTTCATCCATGTAGGTTTCAAAAGGTGATGGTTGATTTGTGTGGCTTGAATTCCAAGAGCAGAACAACATTTGTGAACAAGAGAACTATCTCCATGACTTTTCCAGCTGACTGCTGCAAACAAAATTTCTTAGGGGGTCCATGACCCTTATGCTTCAATTGCATAAACTAGTTTGTGTCTGGGTCATGGTGGTGAACACTGTTTCATCCCCATTAACAATATGTAACGAAAAGTCTGTTCTAGTTTGTCACACATGTGCGCAAAGGAGGTAGCTAAAGGGTTCAAAAGAAGGTAATTCCAAGTCAGACCAGGAGATGGCAGACTGCAGTTTCTCTTATCTCCCTGCAGATGTAATATGGGAAAGTTCGCGTGGCTCCCATGAAGATGTCCCTTCCGGTTCCCCCCTCCCCAAGATGTTGCAGCCTGATGACCTCATTTCCGGTTCCGGTCTCAAGATCCCTCCTCTTCCTGCCATTCAACTATATATCCACCATGTTTATTAACCTGTGTAGTTCTGTTTTGGACTCTTGTCTGTAAAGATAATTTTTCTCAAACTTTTTTCACATTTGCAGCCAATTCTCAAGTATATGGGAGGATGCCCCAAACCTCTGTGTGTCAAATCTTAATTATTTACCATAAGTTCTAATGACTGTATTCCTGGTGACATTTTTTCTGACCTGGTGTCAGTAGTCATGGAATCCACTGGGAACTGACCTTTGACAACATCAAATGAGTATGGAAGATTGTGGAAACTGATCCAGCTGAAATGCCTAGTTCATGTGCTGAAACAATAACCTTAACAAAACAATCTTCCATAATCATGGCCTCCACGTTTTGACACGTCTGCTGTGAAGATGCCTCCACAGGACACTCCTTGCAATTATCATCTTTATTCATCTCTTAACCCCATTTAAATTGCATAACCCAAAAATTCACCTAACAGTATGATGATGTATCACCATCAATTTCTTGTGTATTTCCTTGTCTTCTTCATTTCTTTCCTTAATCTAGTAATGGAATGAAGCTCCCAATCTGCCAATTTTCTCTCTCTCTGAGGGCTTGATATGAAATTATCTCAAACTGGATGTGTGGCAAGCCAAGACATGTTCTGGTCCCAAGTAACAAGTTCAGATTTGTAACACAAATATATGAAATTCAGGTAGATAAATTATTGAGGCAAAAACACACAAAACACTCTGAGATAAAATGTGCCAGTCTACACCTTTGCCTCATTCCACAACTGCTTATCTAATTCAAGACTGCGATGGGGCCAGAGCCTATCGTGACATAAATGGTCCAATGCAGAAAACAGCCCTGGGGAAGATTACAGTTCATTGCAGGGCATATGTTCCCACACACACCCACACTCATATAACTCTGATATTGCCAAATAACGTAACCTGAACATTTTTGGGGATGTATAAGGAAAACTAGAGTACCTGCAGGAAAATGTATGCAGACATAAGAAGATTATGCAAAATCTATACAGATAGCAAATGAGTATGGATACTGAACCTAAAACATTGGATCCAAAAAGCAACCCCGCTATAGTACATGCCATCCAAATAATCTCAAATTCAAAATGTTTATGTGTACTGCAAAAATTTTGCTCAGAGGTATGTTAAACCAAGATATACTGATAAATACAATATCCAAAGAATATTCTTACATACTCACTGCGGTTGACCACACAGCTCTGATTAATAAACAATACCTTAAAATATGTTTAGCACTTTATGAAAAGTAAAAAAAAATAAATAAATACCTTTAATTTAGTGACAGCATCTCGTTTGGAAAGTTTTCGTAAAACCATCCGAAAGTCTGCATCTACAAGGCTGTCTATTTCTTCAGCTCCATGGACTGCAGGAACATATCCCAGATCATTTGAAGAAGTATCAAATCCAATAAATCCAGGGACAACACCCCTTTCTCTAACAAGAACATCAGCAGCTCTACCACTGCTAGATGGCTGTAAATGGTAAAAAGATACTTTTGTTTTATAAATAAAATTTTCATATCCAAGGCCTAAATCATACCAACAAAAAATTTTAACACAAGTTTCCATTTTATTACACTACTGCAGTCTACTTAATTTTGACTTAACCATATAAGATAAAGGTAGCCTATACCATAAGCTACTCAGTGGATACAACAAAGCAGTGGCACTGGATGAGTGGCTAGTTTATCTCAATTTTAAGTTAACTATCTTTGTTAGAGCAAATCCTAAGAGCAGGAACAGGCAGTTTAGTGGATAAGGCTTTACATTTTGAATCACTAGGCTATCAGTTCAGTTCCCATCTACAACCTGATGCATGACACTTAAGTGAGGCGACCAGCTTGTGCCCAAACTGCAAAAAAAACACAGTACATACATGCAAAAGGTTACAATTCGTGTTGGGTAAAGGTGACGGTCAAATATGTATTATAATAGCTTGGTAAAGCACAGTGGGGTAAATGAATAATTGTATCACATATATCTGGTTCTGACAAATGTACTGTATTGATTTTAAGAGTAACGGTCTGAAACAAACTGAATATTAAAAAAAATTGTTAATGTCAACACAAAATAACAAGGAATAATTTGTGTTACTATTTTTTAGAACCACATTTTAAACCTTAGGGAAGGTGATACTGCATTTAATCTGTGCCATTCTTAGTATGTTTGAGTTCCAATAATTATTCCGCTACTGAAAAAGGCAGCTTTGCCTGAGGGTAATATGAAGATACCTGTGTCACATAGAACGCAGAGTGCCTTTTGATTTGCCGCAGGTGCACTAAGGTGTGATTCTCACGTATCTCCTCATGTTCGTGCATCTCTGCACACCATGATTTAATGTATGCTCAGTGCAAAATACAATTCTGCCCGTCAGTAAACAAGCATGCAAAGCAACTTGACAGCTATAATTGATTTAAAAAGATTTTATGTAGTCTTCTATATAAATTTCTTCTCCACTATGAAACTGCATCCCATTTACTGGAGGTGACTCATTACCACAGCTAGAACAGAGCTGTAGAAGTGTGTGCCCTCTGACTTCTGCTTACAAAATAAACACTGGACAGCTAAAATTGTGTCAAATCTACTTAAACTGATTGTAGGAAGTCTTCTACATTACCTTCATGTCTACTGTGGCCTTTCATTCCAAACACTAGTGAGGGCATTCATATTCATGGCTGGAGTATAGCTGATTACTGCTTACATGATGAATATTGGAATTATAAAATTGACAAAAATATATTGAGAAAGATTGAAGGAAGTCTTCAATATCAATTTCATGTCTACTGTGCTTCTTTATCCCATCTACAGTCATATGAATAAGTTTTGGAACCCCTCTCATCCTACATAATTTACTCTACTTTCAGCAAAAAAGATAACAGTGATATGTCTTTCATTTCCTAGGAACAACTGTGTACTGGTGTTTTTTCTGAACAAAGACTTTTAGTGAAGCAGTATTTAGTTGTATGAAATTAAATCAAATGTGAAACACTGGCTGTAAAAAATTTGGATGCCCTTGTAATTTTACTGATTTGAATGCATGTAACTGCTCAATACTGATTACTTGCAACACCTAATTGTTTGGATTAGCTTGTTAAGCCTTGAACTTCATAGATGGGTGTGTCCAATCATAAGAAAAGGTATTTAAGGTGGTCAATTGCAAGTTGTGCTTCCCTTTGATTCTCCTCTGAAGAGTGACAGTATGGGATCCTCAAAGCAACTCTCAAAAGATCTGAAAACAAAGATCGTTCAGTATCATGGTGTATGGGAAGGCTACAAAAAGCTATCTCAGAGGTTTAAACTGTCAGTTTCAACTGTAAGGAATGTAATCAGGAAATGGAAGGCCACAGACACAGTTGTTGTTAAACCCATATCTGGCAGGCCAAGAAAACTACAGGAGCGGCATATACCCAGGATTGTGAGAATGGTTACAGACAACCCACACATCACCTCCAAAGACCTGCAAGAACATCTTGCTGCAGATGGTGTATCTGTACATCGTTCTACAATTCAGGGCAGTTTGCACAAAGAACATCTGTATGGCAGGGTGATGAGAAAGATGCCCTTTCTGTTATCACGTCACAAACAGAGTTGCTTCTTGTATGCAAATGCTCATTTAGACAAGCCAGATTCATTTTGAAACAAAGTGCTTTGGACTGATGAGACAAAAATTGAGTTATTTGGTCATAGCAAAAAACGCTTTGCATGGCGGAAGAAGCACACTAATTTCCAAGAAAAACACCTGCTACCTACTGTCAAATTTGGTGGAGGTTCCATCATGCTGTGGGGCTGTGTGGCTAGTTCAAAGACTGGGGCCCTTGTTAAAGTTGAGGGTCAGATGAATTCAACCCAATATCTACAAAATTTTCAGGATAATGTTCAAGCATCAGTCACAAAGCTTTAGTTACACAGGGGTTGGATATTCCAACAAGACAATGACCCAAAACACAGTTTCGAAATCTACAAATGCATTCAGGCAGAGGAGAATGGCCGTCATAGTCCCCTGACTTGAATATCATCAAAAATCTATGGGATGATTTGAAGCAGGCTGTCTATGCTCGGCAGCCATCAAATTTAACTGAACTGGAGAGATTTTGTTTGGAAGAATGGTCAAAAATACCTCCATCCAGAATCCAGACACTCTCTTTTTTGTTGAATTATTAATTATTACTATTATTGATAATTTACTAAATATTATTTTCCATGATTCCTTGTTGATGAGCTCCCGTTTTAGAACTTATTGGTAACACAACATATAGTAAGCAGGCCGAAACGACTTAAGTTATCAATTAAGAAGTGGCATATATCGATACCGTTTTTAAAAAAAGTCTACTCACTGCCCGTCAATCACAGAGCAGCCGACAATAACATGTAATATACGTGCAACATTAAAACGTAGATTTCATGACATCGATAAGAGTAACGAAACAGTGGGCAGGTGGTTCCGACTGCATTTTGCATGGAGCAATATTTAAATCGCAAGCAAAGATGCGTGAACATGAGTAGATCCGTGACAATCACACCAAAATCAGAATCGAGACAATGAATTCCACGGGGTAAAAATACCTTCATAACAGATGGTTTACACCATAGATTTGCATTTTTCCCCACATCACAAAAGATGGACGCGTTAGCTCGACTGATGTCTTTAAATTGGCCTTGTACGATTATAACCTTCAAATAAACATCATGCTAAACCAGAAGTGGTCCTTGCCTTGCACCCAGCACCAAGATACTGCCACTACCTCCCTGCAATCTTGTAGCTTAATATACAGATCGTGAATTATGTTAAGTATGCCAATTGTTCAGAAATTAGGACTTATTTATTAAGGACTTCCGCTGGTCAAACAAATGTTTAGCATGAAACTGTCATATAGAAGTAAAATTTTGGAAAAAATATTTTTGTCATGGTAGCCCCGCAGTTAGCACTACTACTTAAAACACGATTAAATGACAAGTTTTTGTTGAGAACATTAACGCGAAATGCTCTGAACATCACAGCCTATTAGACCATAACTAGAAACAGAATGATCATGCTGCTAAACAAATATATTTCGTCAATCATTCATTACTAGGAGTTTCTTAAATAAGCGGTGAAAGTAAGAATTACTTGCGGATATGTACCCAATGACATACTTTTTATTTTATTTGAAGCAGTAATGACCGTTTAAAATACACTTCTTTCACTTGAAAGAACTTAAAATTAAAATGTTAAATGCACCAGTGCAATTTTTCACAAGTGTATACCTGTATGTAGATATAAATACTTCCTACACAGTGTACCTTTAAAGTCAACTACAAATATGTTTATTTCCTGTCTGCTAGTAAATCACTTAATTATACTTGCACAATCAACCAAAAAGCAAACGTTGTACAGAACATATTACCCGAACATTGCCTTTCGTCCTTTGTTTGTTTTTCCCTCCCATTTTTATTCTTACACGGAACAATCACGCATTTTTCAGGAAGAAAACCAAAATACAGGAGCGTCGATTCACAAGCATGTGCAAACATTGAACCGGAAACACGTGACACAAAGAAAAAGCAATTCCGGTGGAGAACGAAACAAAATTTGTCAAAATAAAAGTACAAATATAAGCACTGCCGTCGCAATGAAATTACGTTTTTTTACACGCAATAATGGTGCAATGGAATGTAGGGAAACATCGTTTACTTTGCAACAGTCAAACAATTATGATTTTGATGCTTTTTGAGATGTTTAGGAATAGCAAAATCATTAAGGTCTATGTGGCCAGTCCTTCGGAGCAATTTGATTGGTCAGTTTTGCTTTGGCGTGATTAGTGATGCGACCAAAGAGGAAGTACGGGTATGAGACGCTTGAGGAGGAGTTAAGACACATATTGAGAATCTCCTTTAAAGACGGAAAATGTAAAACTGGACGGGAGGCGAGAAAGGCGCTTCAAAAATAATGACAAGAAAATGAGAAGCTGACTTGACAATGAGAGCGTTAGTCTTAAAAAGTTCAAACACACTAATACAGAGTAAAGGCGCAAAAGGTAGAAATAGGCAAGACATGGCAAATATTTTTTTATTATTCTATTAACTTGAGAAGTATCATGGCTAGTACGTATTTATATTGCAATAGCGTTGGACAAGTTACATCAGTCAGGGATGAGTCACCAAAAGTATGACCTGGCATGACATCACCAATGGCTGGGGTGCCTATAAAAACGAGGGTATTGCTGCAGACCGGAGACATTATTGGGTGGATCTAGAGGTGGGATAACTGTCAAATCAAATTCAACTTTAGCAAATCATATTGTGCTAATTCAGAATTTCAACGAATGAGATAGTTGTTACTGTATGACAATCAAAAATTCACCTGTACAGTTATCAACGTTTGAAGTTTTCTATCAAGTGTAACTTTAACCTATCGTTTCACAGTTCGTGATCCCTACCTCTTTGTGTTTTTGCTTAAATAACTTGCCATTGCAACTGTGATATAGTGCCTAGTATTAGTTCATGCCAGTAGATGGTGCTGTTTGTTTCATGAATAATTCCAGTTGGCTTTGTTTCTCTTGTTTTATGATCTTGTTGATTATTGTACGTTTGGCGCAATTTATAATACGCAGATTTCAGAAAAATAAACCGATTATTTTCCAAGATATATATCAGAGTGGAATTCACTTCAATACATAATAGAGGCGACGAGGAGTGGATCTCAGTGAGTAATCCGGCGTGGTACTTACTGCAAAAGAATCATAAAATTCGGAAAATAAATAAATAATATATATATATATATATATATATATATATATATATAATGGCATTATTAGGCCACGTTGAGGAGTTTAACATTTCAAATCTGGCCTCATGGGATTCGTATGCAGAGAGACTGAACTTTTTTCTAGAAGCTAACAAAGTAACAGACGCTGACCAGAAGCGTGTAGTGCTGCTGAGTATGATGGGAAGTAAAACATTTGAAATTGTTAGGTCGCTCATCTCCCCCTGCTAAACCAAGTGACAGGTCGTATTAGGAAATTGTAACATTGTTAAAAAATCATTTTGCACCCACCCCTTCAGAAACAGTTCAGCGATTTCATTTTAATAGGAGGAACCAAAAACTAGATGAAAGTATTGCAGCTTACATTGCAGAACTTCGAAGGCTGTCTGAAAACTGCAATTTTGGTAACAGTTTGGATTCCTTGCTGAGAGACAGACTTGTATGCGGGGTCAGAGATGAGACTCTTCAGAGGTGGCTCTTAGCAAAATCAAATTTAACATTTGCCTTAGCTCAGGAAGAAGCACTTGCATATGAGGCTGCATCAGTACACTCAAAAGAAATACAGGAATCATCTATTAAATTGTGCACATCAGAAAGCCATCAGTTGCAAAATAAAACCCCAAAAGCAAAGTCTTATTTCTTACACTCAGACATTTTGGACCCCACTCAAGGAAATTGCAATAGTTGTGGGGGGAATCACAGACGTGACGTTTGCCGTTTCAGAGAAGCTGTATGTCATAAATGTAAGCGCCATTGGCATCTACAGATAGTATGTCACCAGGTGGCTTATCCAGTGAAAGTCAAGCCAGCAAGTGCAAGTTCATCTCATAAAGTAGAACAAAGGGGTGCAGCTGCAGAAAGTTTTGAAGATGGACGTGATACAAGTGTCTATTCTGCAGAAATCATCAACAGTGTGGGAGATTGTACAACCAGACACAAGACATACACTCGTCACATTAGAAGGAGTGCCATGCAGGATGGAAGTGGACTCAGGATGTAAGTATTCCTTAATCTCATTGAGACCTACCACACATTATGGCCAATGAATGCTCCTCCTATTGTACCCTGTGATATTCAACTTGTGGATTATAACAAACAAAATGTGTTGGGTGCCTGCTCAGTCAAGGTACATTATAGGAAGGGCAGGAGTTATTTACGCCTTATTATTGTTAAGGGACAAAAGGCCAGTCTACTTGGTGGAGAGTGGTTTAAACCCTTAGGTATTCTGTTATCAGAAATGCATAGCCTTGCCACAGACCCAATACAGTCAGTCGTGAACGATTTTAGTTGTGTGTTTGAAGACAGCTTGGACAAATTTAAGGGTGCACCAGTTATTTTTCAGTTGGACCCCAATGTAGCACCCATATGTTTAAAACCAAGACCTTTTGCTTTTGCTCTCCGCCCCAAAATAGAAATAGAACTCGACCATCTAGTGAAGCAGGGTGCACTAGTTTCAGTAACTCATCCCATTTGGGCCACTCCTATTGTTCCTGTATTAAAACCAAATGGTGAGGTTCAAATATGTGCTGACTACAAATCCACAATTAACAAGGCATTACAAGAGCACCCATACCAGATTCCATCTATCAATCAAATACTTACTACATTAGCAAAAGGAAAAGTTTTTGCAAAACTAGACCTGGCACAAACGTATCAACAATTGCCAGTGGATGATACAGCTGCAGATGCACAGACCATAATTACTCACAAAGGTGCATTCAGAGCTACTCGCCTGCAGTATGAGGTTTGTATTGCTCCTGGGATTTTTCAGAAATTGATGGACGACCTCCTTTCAGGCTTCCGGGAGTGTTTCCTTATTTTGATGATATTTTAATTGGAGCAGAGACTGTGCAAGCCTTAGCTGAAAAGTTGTATTTAGTACTACAGCGACTTGCAGAGGCTGAAAAAAGACAAATGTGTGTTTGGTGTGCCAAGTGTAGAGTTCCTAGGATTCAGAGATGATGCTGAAGGAATTCATCCAACTACTACAAAAGTAAAAGCGATCCATGAGGCTCCAACACCAAGTAATAAACAGGAGCTGCAAGCATTTCTGGGACTGCTAAACTTTTATCATTCATTTCTAAAAGATAAGGCCACTGTGGCAGAGCTGTGCAGACTGTTGGATAAAAATACCGTTTGGAAATGGTCTGACACCCATGAGAGAGCTTTCAATGAAGTAAAAAAGTTGCTATCATCAGAAAGTATTTTAGTGCATTATGACTTGTAGAAACCACTTAATCTCCACAAATAATTTCACCTTGCATGCTCAGGTGGTCATTACTGTTAAATGCATATGACTATGAACTTCAGTATCATATCAAGGCTCTTGCCAGAAGCTATGTGTGGTGGCCTAAAATGGATGAACAAATAGAACGATGGGTAGCTAGCTTTACTTCATGTCAAACTACACGGCAGGCTCCAGCCAAAACTGTTAGTCAGCCATGGGAGGTAACCAAGAACCCATGGTCTTGACTGCACATTGATTTTGCTGGACCTTATCCATGACAAGCCTTTTTTCTCATTGTTGATTCCTTCTCAAAGTGGTTAGAGGTCAGCCCTGTTTTTGCTGCAACAACAATTGCAGTCATTCAAATATTGAGAAAGTTGTTTGCCACACATGGACTTCCGGATACAGTTGTGTCAGATAATGGTGCACAGTTTACTTCGGATGAGTTCCCGGCATTCTTGGGGCGTAATCTCATAAATCATATCAAGACAGCTCCGTTTCACCCATCGTCAAACGGCCAAGCTGAACGCATGGTGCAAACTACTAAAGACGCACTTAAAAGAATTGTGGTCGGAGACTGGCATCTTAGACTGTCAAAGTTCCTGCAGCAACAGCATGTAACTCCTTGTTCCAGTATGGGATACAGTCCAGCAGAACTATTGATGAACAACAAGCTTAAAACATGCTTAGATCGTCTTCACCCAGAGCTAGCGTCAGATTTGCAAAGAAGGAGTCGCAGTTTTGTAAAGTTACGCACAGTCCAACAAGGCAGTTTAAAGAAGGGAATAGTGTGTTTGCAAGTAATTATGCAACAGGGCCTCGGTGGATGCCAGCAATGGTAGTGAGAGCTATGGGGTCAGTATCTTACGAGGTTAAAACAGATGATGGCCGAATAACTATGAGACACATCGACCAACTTAGAGGTCAAGTAATTAACTCAATGCGCCAAGAGACTGAGAGCCACTTGGAAAATCATGAGGAGCACAATAACACACAGCCAGCTATGCCCCAACAATCAGCTGATAATAATTCCATGACACCTGATCAGATTCAGGAGGAGCCCACTGAAGTTACACCAAATGAGGGCCTGTCAGATGTTGAACTTGAGCGTCCTAAAAGAATAACTCGCCAGCCAGCCTATCTAAAGAATTATGTTATCTAGGGGGGAGGAATGTGATATATTGCCTGTTATTTGTTCATGCCAGTAGATGGTGCTGTTTGTTTCATGAATAATTCCAATAGGCTTTGTTTCTCTTGTTTTATGATCTTGTTGATTATTGTACGTTTGGCGCAATTTATATAATATGCAGAGTTCAGAAAAATAAACTGATTATTTTCCAGGATATATATCAAAGTGGAAATTCACTTCAATACATAATAGCACCAAGTGACAAAACTCCATTAAACGAAAGAAGACAAATAGAAAAAGAACCAGCAGCAGCGACAAAATACCAATTGACAGAAGAAGAAGCAACGAAACTAATTGCTCGTTATTTTTGACAATGGAAGTATGTGTACTTCGAAATGAAAATGTTTGAAATATGCATTTGCACAGTTTTCTTCATATTTTTTAATAACTTTGTTTTGCATGGTTATGTTTGTACCGTGAACTTTTACGTTTGTAATAATAATCATATTCGCTGTAGTAATTAATGCATATTCAGTCCTTGAAGTGGGCCGGCACTAAGCGGTGCCGGGAACTCTTCAAATTCCACAAGCCAAGTTTCACGAGAACTCCTTGACTGCGCATGGAAGACAAAAAAACTTTTACAAGCATCTTGGAAACGTTTGGTTAGTTATTCTGTCGTGAACCATGCTTTTGACAAAGTTCAGATTGACTAGTGGTGCACGATATTACCCTTTCTTTTTCTTTTCAGTTTAGTACCTCATGTTGGAGTTCTTGCAGCAATGTGTCTAAATCGTAACACAAAATATTCTGCCATGTTTTGGTACCGTCAGTTTTAACAAAATT
Source organism: Polypterus senegalus (assembly GCF_016835505.1). Classification (NCBI taxonomy): domain Eukaryota; kingdom Metazoa; phylum Chordata; class Cladistia; order Polypteriformes; family Polypteridae; genus Polypterus; species Polypterus senegalus. Next base: position 166,107,188 of record NC_053155.1, read on the forward strand.
TCAAGGTAGTTTTATGCAGATGATGCATGCCATTTCTAAACTGTTACAAGACTTTCCTGCAATGGGCAGTGCACCACTTAATTGTATGTGACTCAAGAGTGTCGCGATGTACACAGAGCCATTTTAATTTAATTACAAGTGACATTTATATTTTTCTTTCAGCCAGCTTGCTACAAGAATATCTTATGGAAATTGGATGTCAATGAAAAATAAGGTAAACTGCATCTGTTAAACTTGTAATTCATTTGTAGCATCTGTCTTTCACGTGTATCTTTTTTTTCTTTCCTTCTTTTCCTAGGACATCCCTACTGGTTCAGTAGCTTGTCAAATATACATGTTGATGGTATTTGAATATTAACTGTAGGCTTTGTGTAACGTTACATTTATGTTTAGATTGTATAGGATTTCAGTACTTTTTCCTGTTGTCCTCTGTCAATATGCACTTTATCTGACCATGGAAGAACCCTTTGATTTTACTGTCAGTCTTTTAAAGATGCTGATAATAAAAATATGTGTAGTATACTTTTAGCCATGTCATTCATTTAGTGTTCTCCACTATTATTGGCACCACTTGTAAAAATTAGTAAGAAGGTTTAGAAAAAAAAATCCCTGTTTGCTGAAGAGCCGTCATCTTGCACTGAAAAAATAAGAAACATCTGACTTTTAATTGAAACAAAGAAAAACAAAGCTGTCATCAAGAAATCAATATTTTTAAAATGAAAATTTTTACAAGGGGTGCCATTAATAGTGGAGGGCACGTTATATCATTTTTATCTTAGGATGACATGCCAGCCATTAGAAAGTGGTGCTGCTTGCTTCTTCTGGAAAACTGGTAAACATTTAGTATTTCCTTTCTTTATGTAAACAGTTTTACCCATAATTTTATGTGATCAGCTCCTCTGGTCTGGTTTAGTGGGTGCCAAATGACTGGTGCCTTTTCAGAATGCCTTATAGTTGCTGGTACTTGTTCTAAGTGTACCATAACTGAGTGCCTGTGCAATTACCCTGCTTTTGGAGCTGCTCCTTTTGGGATGCTTGGAAAATCTAAGATGACACCTCACATCCAACTAGGGAAAACAGTCAGTTTAAATAAACTTGGAATCCTTCTCTAATAAACATGTCCCTTGCTTTATTCGTCTTTTGCCTTTTTTTTTCTGAGTTTTAAACTGAATGTGTATATTTGATTTAACTATTGATGTAAATAATAAAGGACACTTTGTTATTGTTTAAAATTGATTAAGTTCTGCATATTTGAAATTGTATGTGTATCTATTTTTAGCCAGCTTATGCCATCTGCATTTTTTCTTTAATTTTTAGAACTGCATTGCACAGTTTTATTCCTTTTTTTGCACATTACAAGCAAACATATCTATCCCCATTACATTGTTCTTTTATTTATATACCAGTACAAGCACACTACACATTATACACTTCACTTGAGCAATCATAGTTTTCATACTCTTTCTCTGTATGTTTAGCATTTGTTTGCTTAAAGGTTGATGCACTTGCTGCTTCCTGAACAGCTCTTCTTTTCTCCACCCTAGCGGCCCGCTTCTTCACTTCTTTCATCGGCATCTTTTCGCATTAAAACTGATTAAGTCAGTGTTTGTGTTGCAATTACTTAGTACATTTTCCTTAATTTTTCACTTAAGCTGCCACTTAAGTCTTCAATCTGGCTGAAGAATGATTTAAGATATGAAGAGGTAGGGGAAATGATGGCGAAGGTGGTAAGGATGAGAACGGAGCCCGTACGCATGTGCCACACGGCTGCCCTACTGGCCACTGCTGAGAGTTGATTCTGCTGAGACAGTGAACGCTGTTGTCGTCTTGAACCCTCAGACACCAGATAAAAGTCCAATAATTACATTTATTTGAACTATAATGTGCACAAAGCACCCTCCACTCCACTATATTCATAAAATAATAACAATACACAATAATCAATCCACTCCCAGACGCATTGTCCCTCTGCCACCTGATTCAGCTCCTCCGTCTGGGAACTCTCTCAGTCTTTTATAGTCCATGACCCAGAAGTGCTTCTGAACCCTCAGTCCATGTGACTTCCTAGCACTTCTGGGTCAGATCAAAACTCCTCTTCTTCATCCCGGAAGTACGTCATTTCCCCTGTTGCTGTGACTAAGACGTACTTCCGGGTTATAGGGTAAATAACAGTCCCTGGGCCTCCCTCCAGCGACCCCTGGTGGCCCCGACATTATCCAGCAGGGCTGTACAGGAAAACTCCACAGTCCATGATGCCCTGCTGGAATTTGGGGCATCTCCATGTTGCAGGGAGGGCTCCCTCTGGCGGCCTGGGGGTATTGGCCGGAATGAATGGCCGGCCATAGTCCACAGTACTACCCCCAAGCGAAGAACCATGGTTCAAAATGGCCAGCCACGCCAGGGACGTCTTCATCCAGGAGGTTTCATTGGTCGGGCCTTAGCAACATTCTGAATACTCCCGGGAGAACCTAGGGGGAACATTAAATAAATAATTCATCTTATCCCCTGTCCTCTGAGGACAACTTCGTCATACGTGGCCCGGCCTGCGGCATTCGTAGCACAGCTGCATCATCCCTGTTTGTATGCCTTGGCAAGACTGAAAACACCTCAGAACTTCTGCCGCCGCCCTTTTACCCGCTGAGAAGGGTTCATTGGCCGCCCTTGAGCTTTCAACTCCCTTTTTTATTTTATCAGGAGACCCCTTTGTCTCAGTTGGGATCTCCTTTTTTACTCTGGGGCTTTTCAACAGTTAGAGTCTCTCTATGTGATTAAGAGAGACCCTTTCCAGTCTGCACCTCCTTCGATTTGTTAAATGACCTGGGGCGGCATCTTCAGCACCGCATTGCTACGGGAAACAGCACTTTTCAGCTGCTCTGGCTCGATCTATGCATCCCCCGCCCCCTCGGTCATGGTTTGTGACTCCCTTGTAGGGCTTGCAGTGACATGGCACCCGCTACTAATTAACCTCGGGCCCATGTCACTCTGCGTCCCTCTATTATGTACGCTACGGGGTCTTGCTTACCTGTACTGCCACATTGTTTAATACTGGAGGCAACTGATCCACCGCAGGTATTCATTTACCTTCCTCAAAGGCGTTTCGGCCATCTCCTCCAGTTCCATGATGATTTTCTTGATCGCCTCCAACATCTGTAAAAAACTACTTATGGGCTTGATTAGCTTCTCGAGTTCCCGCAAGTCCACAATGTTATTTAATTCGGCTGAAGGCAGGCTCAATTCATTATTATTCCTACCTACTGGCCAGAAGCCAATGAGCATGCCTGCTCCTGGCATGTGCTCTGACGGGCTTCGCAAAGGCTTCTGGGAACTGGAATTCTCTTTGGCTGAGGACCGGGTCGCCATCTTTGGCGGACTGCGATCTGCCTTTATTATTTTGTCGGCAGACCGACCAGCCATTTCCCGGCCCTCCTTACCTTCTCGCGGGGTGAGTGGTGCTTCGCTCGCCTCCCCCTTCCCCTTCGGAAAGTCCGAGAACATCTCCTTGAGGGAGAAGTCGAAAGCAGCGGGACGCAGACCTTCTCCTTCCCACAATTCACCAGGGAAGGTCTCGTGGTCCTCGCCAACACCTGACATGCAGAAGTCCGTTTCGCTCGTAGGCTAGAACAGGAGCTCATCACTGTCTTCAGGGAATTCTTCTGCCTCCCGCAGGGCCTCTGGGTGATCTTCTCCGAGGTATGTGCACGGGACGAAATAGGTTACTTTAAACAGATTTTCAGTGAAATCCCCGGCACATACCTTATGGCAGTCTTCTGTCTCCGGAAGCTTCTCCCGACCTGTGTAGCTGCTCCGTAGCTCCTCCCGAGTGTTGGCCATGATGAGCATGGCTCTCCCGTTGGCGCTGTCAGTCTGCTTGCCTTTTTTCTTTCCCATGACGTACTTGGACAACAGGGTTTGTGGCGGTTTTTTCTGTGTGTCCTGATGCTGTCCTCTTGGGGTTCTCTGTCCACAGAAATTTGTATTCAGGTCCTCTGCCAAACCGACGGCCAGAGTATCCTGCCAACTACGCCACTGTGACAGATAGGGGGCTCTGTTGTCCCCTTGAACCCTCAGACCAGACCCCAGACACCAGGTAAAAGTCCAAAATTTGGATTTATTATAATAATAATGCGCACAAAGCATCCTCCTCTCCACAATACTCATAAACAATACAATTATTACTCAATAAACAATCCTCCACTCCCAGACGTGTTGCCACCTTTCCACCCAGCTCAGCTCGTTGTCTGGGAGTTCCCAGAGTCCTTTTATAGTTCCTGACCCGGAAGTATTTCCCATCCTTCAGTCCATGATTCCTTATCACTTCCAGGTCAGATAAAAAGTCCTTTTCTTCACCCTGGAAGTACATCACTTCTGCTGTCGCTTTGCCTATGACACACTTCCGGGTTATAGGGCACAAACGACTCTCTGGGCCTCCCTGCAGCGTCCTCTGATGGCCCCTGTGGTATCCAGCAGGGCTGTAGAGGAAAACTCCATCATCCATGATTCCCTGCTGGCATTTGGGGCACCTCCATGCTGCAGGAAAGGCTCGACCTGGTGGCCTGGGGATATTGGCTGGGATGACAAGCCGGCCGCAGACCACAACAGTTTATTTGTCCTTCTCCGCTTTAAGCTCATCTGGAAGAACACCAAACACAGCTGTTAATGGGTTAGTAGGGATTGTGACACCAAGGCTGTCTGAAAGGCATTTAAAAATGTTTGTCTAGAATGATGTTCATTTGATGCAGGCCCAAAACATGTGACCCAGTGAGGCTGGGACTTGATTGCAGTGTTCGCAGGTTGGATCTTGCCCTGGAAACATTTTGGACAATTTTAAATGAGACAGATGTCCTCAATATATAATTTTGAGTTGAATAATTGTATGCTTTGCGCATGTGGAGCTCTAGTGAATTCTCTGCATTGCTACCTTCCACTCCTTTTCTGATATGTTGAGTGAGAGATCCTTTTTCCATTGTCCTCTTGGATCTTTGAAAGGGAGGAACTGTAAAATGGTTTTATATATTGCAGAAATGCTGTTGAAGTCCTTGAAACTGAGCAATATTTTTTCCAGCTTAGAGGGAGTTGGGAGGTGAGGAAAATTGGGCAGGTTCTGTTAAACAAAGTCTGCGGTGGGCTGGCGCCCTGCCTGGGGTTTATTTCCTGCCTTGTGCCCTATGTTGCCTGGGATTGGCTCCAGCAGACCCCTGTGAACCTGTGTTAGGATATAGCGGGTTGGATAATGGATGGATGGATAATGAATGGATGGATGTTAAACAAAGTTTCTAATTTGAAAATCGTGAAAGAAATGTGTTGTTGGAAAGTAAAATTTAGAATGTAATTGTTCGTAGGATGCAAAGATGTTGTCTATGTACAGATCTCTAAGTGATTTAATCCCAAATGTTTTCCAGACATTAAAAACTGCATATGTTTGTGAGGTTTGAAAAAGGTGGTTCTCGTGCAGAGGTGCCACAGATAAAAGATTCTCTATCTTAAAATGCTTCCTACATTGGTTCCATATTCTGAGTGAGTGAAGCACAATTGGGTTGTTAGTATGTTGGCAATAACTTGTATTTACACATTAGGGACACAAAGGAAGGAATATAAAAAGATTGGTTCTCAAACCCTGAGTTTGCAAATGTCAAGCTTCCTATTGGTTGTGGGCATTATCTCATTATCTGCAATGTTAATCATATAACTGGACCTTCATTTTCCTTCATTCTTCATCTTTACTGTGTGAATACTGAACGTATCTGATCATAAATCATGACTAGATGGGTCCCAAACACTTTTTATTCAATATCTTGATCCCTGTTGAGTACTATCATTACCATTTTCACTGCCCAAGGAAGTTCGGGCAGCTATGCAACTGATCCTCTGAGGATTATTTCACAAGCTTTGCTTGCCAAACGCCAGGCTTCCTATTGGCTGAGGGTTTTAGCTCATGTTCCATGTCATTGACATATGCCTGGACCTTCATTTTGTTGTATTGTCCATCTTTCTAGTGTCATTGTTGAAAGTGTACGATGTAAGACAATGTGGAGGTCTGTCTACCCAGTTCACTTTTTCCTGTCCTCTTTGCTCATTCCAAGGAAGCTCTGGTATCTATGCATCTTTGCCTCTCCTGATTGGATTCAGAACATTGGCTTTGCAAATGTATGGCTTCCTATTGGCTGAAGGTATTATCTCATTATCTGTGATGTAAAACATACAACTGGACCATTTTTTTCCATTCTTCATATTTGTTCTGTGAATGCTAAAAGTTTCTGATTGTTATCCATGATTTGATTGGTCCCAAACACTTTTGATTCAATGAGATGCTCCCTGTTTATTTCTACCTTAATGTTATGGATTGTTAAAGGAAGCACGGGCAGCTCTGTGACTTAGCCTCTTCTGATTGGTTCTCAGCCCCTGGGATTGCAAATGTGTAGCTTCCTATTGGCTGGATGCATTACCTCATCATCTGTAGTGTTAAACATACAACTGGACCTTTATTTTCTTCCATTCTTCATCTTTCCTCTGTGAATGCTGAAAGTATCTGATTATAAATTATGACTAGATGGGTCCCAAACACTTTTGATTGAATTTCCTGTTCCCTGTTTAATAATATCTTTACCATTTGGATTGCCCAAGGAAGTACGGGCAGCTTTGCAACTGATCCTTTCTGGATTAGTTCACAAACACTGCTTGTCAAATGCCAGGTTTCCTATTGGCTGAGAGTATTAACTCATTTTCCATTTCAGTGACACATTCCTGGACCTTAATCCTCTTATATTGTACATCTTTCTAGTGTCATTATTGATAAAATCTGATGTAAAACAATAAGGAGATGTGTCCCTAATACTTTTGGTTTGAAGTCTTTGGTGGAGTTCACTGTTTTCTGTCCTCTTTGCACTTTCCAAAGAAGCTCCAGTAGCTATGCATGTTAGGCTTTTCTGAGTGGTTCTCAGGCCCTGGCTTTGCAAATGTCAGGCTTCCTATTAGCTGAAGGCATCATCTCATTATCTGTAGTGTTAAACATACAACTGGACCTTCATTTTATTCCATTCTTCATCTTTCCTGTATTAATGCTGATAGTATCTGTCAATAGCTTGTGGTTCAATATCATTAACACCTGCAGAGAAAAAGTATTGTCTTCAATCAGGTAAGCTGGCATTATTGGCATTACAGTAGGTAGTGTGTTTAAAGTTGAAGATGAAGCTGTGAATGCCATCTGGAAAGACTGCCAAGTGTCGAAGAGGCGAGATATTGCATGGATTGCTAAAATAGACCCTGCATCAGAACAAGCCATTTATACCTTACTTCCAGCTATTGATTATAGCAAACTGCACATAGCCCAGGGATGACTTATAAAACTGTATCCAGTCAACTAATACAATAAATGATTCCTCCTTCCAAGAAGATGTTGCATGAATGGCGGAAGTTTCATACACAACGTGGACTGCTTGAGTGTAAAACCAACCATCAAAATCAATTGGTCCTACTTGCTAAATAAAAAAGCATGGTAATGAAGTGTCTTCATAATGATACAGATCACACTGTCACATAAAAGAGTAATTTATCTGGCCAGGGAGAGGTTCTTCTGGCCATTCATGAAGGGAGATATTGAAGACTAAGAAATATCCATGCTTTAAAGAAAAGACACCTGCCAGTCTTGTCTTGGAAGGGTTCTATTATACTCTACTTTTCCCTTTTGTATTTTTAATGTGTAGCCTTTGTCAGAATGCTCACAGACCTACCACTGTTTATAAGGTATTGTACCATATACGTTCTCTCCATCTTCCCTTCTACATTTATAACTTCAGGCAATTAAAACAGAGAAAAAGGACAGGCAGGAGTTAAGTTACACTTTAAATAATGTATTATTGATAATATTCATAAATAATAACAATATGCAAAATATATGTGAATACTGGCAACCATACAACCTGATAAATGCTGATGTGTAGTTTCAGGGTGCTCACAGACTTGTTTGTTACTTAAAATGTCTCTAGTTAAGGCATCATTTTTGGTCAGCTTTCTTCAGAACAGGCCGCATTCCTGTCTCAATATAGCTGCAGAGCTGTGCTCTTCATTGTGCTGTCCTTTTCAGTTCATGGTATGTAAGATGCTGTTTCATCCGATGTTTGAAAGAGAGAGAGAGGGGTAAAGCAAGCAAATTTATAGACTGTCTATCCAAACCCTACAGCCAATAGGGTGTTGTGGTACTTAATGACTTAAGCAACTTTAAACCAATAGAATTCTGGTGCAACACAATGATTTCACACCTGCCCCCAATATCATTTGTTAAGATGAAGCTTGCCAGCTAGGTAGTTGGCCTCCATGCGGGGGATGATTGAGAGAGCCCTGCAAAGGATCACTTGCCAAATTGCGTTTTGGCACTTCCCCCAAACCTGTCGTAAAATTACAAAGACTCAGTTCTTAAAAGGGGGTGAAGGGTTCTTAACCATCAAACCATTGGTGTTCTTATCAATGACATAACACTAATGTTTAAGTTATAAATAAAAGACATAAAAAAATCTATTAACTTATACATGCAATTTCACACCACAACACTGCCAAACAAGTAACAGCCCCAAAGGAGAATATAAGTACAAATTTGCACCATTAACTCATCTGAGTCGACTACCTGCATTGAGAGTGAAAAATAGATTCAAAGTTATTATTTAAACTAATAGTTATATTGTAAGAGGCAAAGCATTTATGTTTTTAAATACTGAATGAACAAGAATATCATAGGATTGTGATAAAGGTAACATATGACTGTTAATCATTTTTTCAGGCACTAATGAATCTTAAAATCAGCCAGTGACATCTTAAGCTCCTCTTGGCCCTAAAGGTCTAGAGTTACTGATAAGTGGATTTATGTATGTTTAATTATGGTCTGAAATAAGCGTTTGTTACAATTGGTATATTTAATAACACAACCTATGCACTTATCAACACATCTATTACAGGCAAGTCTCCTGAGGACAATTTGTACTTGCCTTCATATGCACAGCTACAGGTATGCAAACCAAATGAAAGTGAGGAAATAGTCAGGGATTTAAAATTGCATACATTTAAACCATAAAATATCCAAAAGATATTAACCAAAGCTTGCGATATAGGTGAGATAGTCAGAAATACAATTTGCTGAGAAAGGATTACAAACCATGAAAAGAAAATGACATCTGCCCAACACCTTTTCTTGGTGGATGTATCCAGATGTTTAAATTTAGTTGGGCTTGAAAAATACGGTTTCTGGTTGGTGTGCAGCATAAAATTTAAAAGTGAAAGTGAATTAAAGGAGTATTAATCATTTTTTTATTTGTTAAGTGTCATAAAATGTCATTAGTTCTATGCAAGTATAAACACAAAGTGTGTCATCAAGCTGCATTTAAAAGGGCTTTGGTTTTGTCCAGTCTATGGAAAAACTAAAAAGTTAAGTTTTAGTCATTTTCAACGCAAAGTCATAACATCAAAGACAGAAGATATAAACTAAAGTAAAGGATACAGACTATGCTTTCCTGTCATCACCAATGTAATGGTCTTGGAGACGGCAGTGAATCTGTGAATCCAGGGAACTTACTGTCTTTGGCAAGATTACTGGCCAACCATGATGAAATATTGAAACACTTGGGGAGGCAAATGTCTGGGGGAGGAAACAGAAAGCTAATTCTAATCTATCTTTTTCATCCCCATAATTGTAAGTGCCAATACAACGATAGGCTTCATAGCCATAACTCCTGGCAATACTGGAAATTAAGGTTAAACTATTATATGCAATAATGTACAATCTTAATTTAAGATTATAAAATGACAACAAAAGTTCAGAAGCAATGTCTCTATGACCAAACAGTGAACTTTGTAAGCTGGAATGTCAAAGCTCTCAATCACGAATTAAAGAGGAAGAAAATATTCTCTAACCTAACAAGTCTAAATGCCAAGATAATATTTTTAAAGGAGACTCACTAAATCAGCAAGGATCAGTTTCAGTTGCAAAGAGTCTGGACTGGCCAAATATTCCACCCCATCTATACAATGAAAACTAGAAGCGTGAGAATCATATTTCATAGAACAATTTCATTTGCAACTATCAGATGTAGTATCTGATCCTGAAGGGTGATATGCGATGGTGTAAAGTGATTTTGATAAATATCTACCCACCCAATGTGGATGATCCAAAACGTATTTGCATCGATTCCTAACTTGAACACACAAAATTATAATGGCCAGAGACTTTGTGTTTTAAATCCAGACCTGGATAGGTCTTCAGCTACAGGGACAGCAACATCTAACACTGCAAAAATAATCCCACAATTTTTAATTGATCATATCTTATCAGACCCATGGAGATTTTTAAATCCAAACTTAAGAGCGTGTAAAAAACAGACAAAAAAGATCATAAAGTTTTGTGGAATCCGTCCCTGTATACTGGAAAGTTCATCTTTTCAAAATACAGTCAAGTTTGCAAGTACAACATCAGACAATAAAGAAATGACAGCTGGAGTATTTATGCGGTTGGGACGGAAATTGACACAGGATGCTGGGAAGGAACCGGTGTGGTGGATGGGTATTGGTGACGTCGTCAGAAGGGGACCAGAGGGAAGGAAGGAACCCGGAAGTGGCTGGCATCTTTGTTTATATTATTCGGTGTGAACTCACGCCGGTCGATTTTCAACTTTCCTGAAGGAACAAAGAGAAAAAAGTTAGTACTCCGCCGTTGTCCCCTGACATGCGATTTTCACGCTACTTGTCGGGGTCTTTCAACTACCCCCATGCGCTTGTGCGTGACAAGCACATTCCTTCTTTTCACCAGTACAGCACTGTTACTCAAGAATTGATTATTTCTTTATAGACTAGAGGACTTAGCCCCCTGTTTACTTTGCTCGCCAACCCCCAGGTTTGTTCATGTGGAAATACAATTAAAAGTATTTTTTTTCATGGGAATTGTTACATATGCATTATGTTCACTTTTTATTTTAAAACCTCATAAAAAATTGACCTTGTCAAATGTTTGTCCTTGTGATTTGTTATTTGTCATTGCAAAATCTATTCTGACGGGAGTTTTAATACAAATGGGATATCAAGATCCCCTTTTTGCCTGCACACCATTTTGAGTTCATTCAATAAAAATAAGAAAGTCTGATAAAACAATCTACTTACAAAAGTCAGAATATCCAGAGTCGATGCAGCAGTGGCATTGTTGTCAAGGAGCTGCGGATTTTTGGCCACTGTGGATTGTACGTCACTGTAATAAAGAAATCCAATAGTTCTAAATATTGCCATTGTATCATGATATAACTGTTGGAATGCTCCTGGACTGCCTTGATATGATGATGGTAATACTACTGCTTTACCTATTTTCAATGTCTGAACTATTGATATTTGAATTGTGAATGTGTTAAATGACACCTTGCATATGTTCCATTCTAAATTTAGCTTGATTCAATTTAATAAAGAAGAGACGATTAGGTGCAACTTTTACATCCGCATTAATAATGTAATGTTGTGACAGACGTTGAGATGATAGAAGTGGGCTACATATATGGGAATGTATCGCTAATCTTCACCTGAAATATTATGTGGGTGTTATTCGTTTTTTTCTGAATGCGTTTGTTTCCTATTGTATGACCATCCTGTTTCACCATCAGGGAAAAGCAAAGGAAAGAATAAAGGGTTGGCAGGTGAAGATGTATTTGACATACATGACGAAGCATGCTTTGCCTTTTGATATACACGAATAGCTACTTTGTCTTTGATATTTCCGTCTTTCAAAAGTATTATTGCTGAAAATTTGTCACATGTTGGTTTATGATAAATGCAACTGTGATCTTTTGGATTCATATTGAAATCTAAGAAAATTTCTTTGCCTGTGTTTTGCGGATAACTTTTGTATAAAGTGCGATACTTTTGGACGTATGGATTTGTATCCGTTACTGGCTGTATAAGTTCCAGCACGTTGGATCATTTAACTGTTTCGATTCTATGTTGCATCACTTCTCTATGATCATAAATATACACCTGACCAAATTGTGTTTTTTTCAAAATTAAACTTGTCGTAGCTGTAATTATTGCGGGAACACAGATACTCATATCGTATGGTACTTTTCCCTGATGGCAACACGAGTTAGACGATGTACAAGTCTCCGACTTAAACTTTACAGCCTTTCAATATCTACATACTTCTGACATATCACCTATGTGCATACAGTATATTTGATCTCGTTTTGCTGTTCCGTTATTTCGCCTAGTAATAATTTCTGTTTGTTTACATGAATGTTGTAGCGGATGCCACATGTGCTATTATTCTGTGGGCAGTTGCTGCCTCTTTGGGTGCATTACAGGGAAAAAGGATGCTGTAAATACATCTTTAAGGGGGAGGTCATAACTCGGTCAGGGCGGTTGGTGTTGAAAACTTAAAAGCCGGAAAAGAAGGGGGAAAGAGAGACATCTTGTGGCGGAGCAAAGAGAAGTGACAAGGTAGCGCCAAGAAATGCATCTGCTGGAACAAGTTCTTTTTCTTTTTTGGAGACTCAGTGACACAAGGGAGACGCGTCTCTGAAGACGGACTCTTTTTTCTTTGATTTCGCTGACGAATATCTTGGACCGGTAGGACTAAACTTTGTTGTTATCGGCTCGACAGCCGGCGTATTCTGTTAGGGTTTCTCTTTGCCCTGAACAATAAGGACAGTAAACCCATTTGGACAGTCTGGGTTTTCTTATTTACGAACATCACGTGTTTAAACCAGAGAGGGGGGTTTCGAATTTTAGGTATTTATTTGTTTGTTTGTTTTTCTTTATATATGTAAAATAATATATTTGTTCTTTAGCTTCTTCTTTATTTGGTGTCATGGCTTGTGGTTAATGCTAGGCTGGGACAGGTGGTGGGGGTCAATAAAAGGGCGAGCGTTGGTCATGTTGCCCGATAGATATTGAGCTGCTTTACACTAGCAGTTTTCTAATCGTGCCTTAACTCGGGGTTTAGTTGTTTGCCCCAGGGATAGCGGTACAATGTAATCTATACTCAGTTTTGTGACACCTTCGAATTGTAGTACTGTCATATTTTTTATGTTGCTCTGCATGTTTATCGCACCAAGGTTTTTTTTGGAGCCTTTCAAATTCCACTGCTTTCATAATCTGTAACCTGCTCTGCATGAGTATGGCGCCAACATGTTTGAATGTCTTTATGAAGTTCTACTGTGTCTTTTACTATTTGTCTTTTATTTCTGACCCTGTTTGGACCTATGCAGTTTTCAATTCCACTTGTTCCGGGCTGATTATTACTTTCCTTGCCCAAGTCACCGTCTCACAGGAACATGCTTCCAACGGATGTCAGTATGATGTGATTTGACCGTTTTGCGTGTCATCTTTAACTTATCAATTGTTTTAGAGCTGTTCTTTCTTCTTCGCTTTTTAGATGACTGTGATCTTGTTTGGCAATGTTTGTAAGTAGGGCATGACTTGCCTTGATGTCAGTATGACGTGACTTCACCGTGACTTGACTGTGTCATGGGAAGTGAAAGTGTCTCTGCCTCTCTGAAGTGTCTCTCTGTCTCTCAGAAGATCACATCTTGTTGCAAGATTTTCTTTTATAATAGAAAGAAAACAATTTCTTGCCCACAATCAAATCTTGCAAATACAATGCTATATTATTTTCTCCAACCATGCCCCTCTGATCATGGAGATCACATCACTATGCCCCACATACTCATCTCGTAGCAGGTGTCTTAACCCCTGTCACACACGTGTGAATAGGAGGACGTTGTGTGGACAAAGTAATGGTAATTCCACGCCAGGCCAGGGGAGGGCGGGGTGCAATAAACCTTCTCTTGCTATCTCTGCAGACCAGCCGCAGGAAAGCCTATCTGAATCAGGAACATCACTTCCAGTTCCGGCGCCCAGGAGAACGTCACTTCCAGTTCCGGCATCCAGGAAAACATCACTTCCAGTTCCGGCGCCCAGAAGATTGTCACTTCCGGTCCCGGCTCCCAGACTGATGTCAGAGAGACATCACTTCCGGTCAACCTACGTCACTTCCTGTTAACATATGTCACTTCCTGTTTGACCATTTAAAACCGCCATCTTTTCAAACCTTGATCAGTTCCGTTTTGGACTCCGTACTGACAACATCTTAGCTTGAACTTAAAAGACTCCTTTGCAGCTAGGAATATTATATGGGTGGCTGCCCCAAACCTTTTATCTGTGTGTCGAGTGGCTTCATTTCACACCCCCTGTTATTAGCTGACAAGAACTGTACAGAATTTATATCGAAGCAAATTGATTTTTTTCTTAGAGACAACTGCATCCTCAGCGGTTTCTGCAGGAATACTCTGGGAAACTCTGAAGGCATTTTTAAGAGGACAGATTATCTCATATCTTTCCCACAGAGTTAATCAGTGAAATTACCAGAATAGATCAAGAACATACCAGATCTCCAAATTAGGCACTTTATAGGAAAGGAAAGGCTTTGCAATCAGAACTCAACCTTTTGACAACTCATTTTTAAATTGCAACATCATTACTATGAACACAAAGAGAAGGCTAATAAGATATTAAGTCAACAAATGCACAAGCAGAAAGTTTGCAGTGCAATATCAGTAATCACCAACACAGACAGAAATAGAATCATTGGCTATGTACGTAATGCACACATTTAGAGACTACTACAGGTCCTTATATATACTCAGTTTAAAGAATACAAGACACAATCTAATGTGTTTTTTAAAACATTATGGATAGATAGATACTCTCAGCACAAAGGAAATGGATAAACCTCTGTGTGGACGCGGCCCGGGCACAGACAGGCAGACATGTTGTTAAGTCACCACCACACATTTATTTACAATGTTTCAAGTGCACACACAAACCCCCACAAAGTCCTGGCCACTCAGTGCCTTCTTCTTCGGGCCGCCTCCACTCTCTCTTCTCCTGCCTTGTCCTGCCTCCACCTGACTCCAGCCTCAAATGAAGGGAGATGGCCCCTTTTATTCCTCCCCGGATGGGCCCCAGGTGTTTCCCGGCATTCCTCCCTAGACACGCCCCAGTGTGGCGGAAGTGCTGGCTGTCCTCCCGGAAGCTCTCCGGGTGTCCCTGTTCCTCTTCCCCTCAGCACTTCCTGTGGTGGCAGATGTGCTGAGGTCCAGGGTTCCCAAGGCATTGGGGCGCCCCCTGGCGGTGACCACAGGTCCCTACAGGGTTGGGCTTCCAAGGTGACCACAGGTCCCTACAGGGTTGGGCTTCCAAGCCCGGTCTACCCGTAGCCCCAAACCCGGCCCCAAAAATAACAACCAGGGTGGCAACCACAAAATGATCCAGGGAATAAATCACACTAAAGAGGAACGAAAACACAAACTGAAACTAAAATCTGACCCTCTTCCAGTCCCTCAAATGGCGACAGCAAGGCCAGTGAGCCCGGCCGGGTTGTGCATCGTGAAGCCCAGGAAACCTGCACTTCCACCACACTTGGGCAGGTGACCTAGTGCATTGCACTGCTCTGCCAGCTCCTCATCTGCAAGACTAGGTGGTAAATCTCTGCGATGGCTGACAGGGCTGCATCAAGAACAACATTGAAGAATCCAATCTCCAACTTCCTAAGGGCATCACTGAAAGGCTCATCATGTGATTCATATGAGAAGTGGCGCTTTGTGGACCTCAGCCTTTTTTCTTTCAAAACAGCTTCCACATTCATTTCTTCACAAATGTCTTTGGCCGCCATCTGTGCAGTCACAAAGCCACTTGCCCTGTAGCTCTGGAGACCTTGCTCAGTCCTCTTCAAAAGATTCACAGCTAGGTCGACATGCATATTTGGAGACTGCATGAGTTTGCTGACATGCTGTATTGCAGATAGCATGTCATACCAAACAACCGTGCAGATGCTGAAGCGTGCGGAGGAACAATTAGCTCCTTGGTTAATTTACTGCCTCAAATTATATGCTTTGTCACGTAACAGAGTTATAGCAAATGGAAAATGTTTGTCTTTTACACTATCTACACATATGTAAATTACACTGGCTATTTACAGTAGCCAACACAAACAATGGAAATAAATAATAACTGGACTTGCAACAGTTTTGTTGCAAAGCATAATTTTGTGGTTAAATTTAATTAGATCTCGTGTTGTATACACTGCTGAAAAAACAATAGAACTCTGCCCAAAAATAACAGAAAAGGTAATGGATTTAATGGTTATAATGGGAATTGTATTGGTTTTAATGGTAAGTATAACAGTGTCTGCTGGTATATGATGGATTCTATTGGTGGGTGGGATGGTAAATCCTATTGGAAAAGTGCCCAAAACACACTACAATAAGGAATTTTGTAATAGTTTCACTGGAAAAAAGTTAATGGTTCACAATGGTATTTAATAGAAACCATTAGAATTTCTGTGATGGCTTTTACTGTGTTTTTTTAGCAAGGTAAGCATAGCATGCATGCATCATAAGCAAGAAGGCTAACAAAGTAAGAGTTAACGTTATACCACTAATTAACACAATGACATGAATACCTTAATCATACAGAGAATATTGTTGCATACCTTTATCTTTTGCCCGTTTCTCCTCATCATCTTTTCTTTTTTTCCTAAATTGGGCACCTGTGTTTACTAAGTAATCGGCAATCAACAGATTTCCCATCAATCCCCCAACGCTGTCACTCACGACCAGAAGTCAAGACTAAACCAATTCACCTCCACATCATAATTGTTTTTTATTACCTATTTTTATTAGCCATTTCACACAATTAAATAAATAAATAAAAATGTGCCAATTATTGGTCTGTCACAAACCGACACTCGTGAGTAACATTTTTAGAAAGTTCAAAAAGAAACGCAAATCGCAAAGCGTCTGTGTGCCGAGTCGAACAAGCTTTTGCAGAATAGTACATTAACTGACAAGAGGCTGGCCCGCCCTTTCCGAGTTTTGGTAGTCGTGATTCGTCAATTCTTGGTAGCCGAGCGAGCCATCATTGGTCAATTCTTGGTAGCCGATACGGGCCGCGATTGGCCCGTGCTTTCAATTCTTGGTAGAATCTTGGTAGCGGAGAGCGATCCGATTGGTTCTCGCTACCAAGTTACCTCGACTCACAGCTGCACGGTCAGCTTCTGTGCGGCTCCTTCAGCAGCAGGGGCGGCGCAGGTATCAGAGATAATAGAAAACCGCTTAGCGGGACAGATGATTTTTTTTTCCTCCAAGTTCGTGTGCCGCCCCCCCACGTGTCATGAAAAAATGCCGCCCCGGGCGGCTGCCCCGTTCGCCCATGCCTAAAACACTGCTCCCACAATACATAAATACATTAATATCTTTCTATTATAAAAAAAATCCTGGAAAGCAAAAGCAAGGCAACAATACGTGATCTTTTTGGAAGTTCTCGGAAGACATTTAAAAGACCCACGAGACAAAAGAGACTTGCCACGGAGCGTCTTGCGGTGACCATAAACATGAGACTTGGTGCCAAGAGATTATCCCAGGGCCGTCTCGTGGGGACGAGGAACATGAGATTCTTGCAAGACACATCCTACTTAAAGATATCATATAAGAGCACACCCATCAAAAACACTCAGTCATGTAAAAAGCACATAGTACAAACAGATCCTGTGCTCTCAGCACATATAAAGCGTATAAGGACAATACGGAGAATAGAGACCCAAAGGCGTTGGGGAGAAAAAAAGGCAGATAAGAGATTATGAAAGCAGTGGAATTCGAAAGACTCAAACAAACAATAGTGCGATACACATGCAGAGAAAGGTACAGAATATGAAAGCAGTAAAATTTGAAAGTATTGTAGCTTCCCAGCCAGGTTGAGGCCTTTTTGGTTTTAAGTGACTGTTCGGTCCAATTGAGGGAGGGTGGAGTACAGCATGGAAGACTGATAGTGGGGTATAGATTGATGCGGTAAGGGGGGGAGAGACACGGGAGATGAGGGGTTGGAGAGGGTGCTAGAAAGTTGTGTTTGGGGTTAGGAAGTCAGCAATTGTTCAAGTAAAACTTTTGTGACACTTTATCACGTCAGTCACTATAGAAAAGATCGCATTACCGCAAATAAAAGGTGATTAATCATCAGAACCAGGTGTAATTGAAAAAATAGCAGGACAAGTCGAGCTCAGAAATAAAAAGCAAAGAGCAGACAACAAAGTCTTTTTGCATTTGCATCATTCAATGCACAAAACGTGGATTTACACAATAATGGACCATACACTATGAGAATCTGTGGTCCCAGAATAGTTAAAGCAACAGAGTTGAATTTCAAAGAATACACAATTCGGTCAGGTGTATATTGATGATTGTGGAAAAGCGATGCAAATTTTAACAGGCAAAAAGGAAGGTAATGTATATATTCCTCGAATAACATTACACACCAAAGGAGATCGTGATATGCCATTCATATTAAAATGTTTGCAGTTGACCCATGAGAATTGCTTTTGCTATGACAATCAATAAATCACAGGGACAAACATTAGAAAAAGTCAGATTATTAATTAGAGAAACAGAAACAATAGTCACTCACATGCAGTTATACGTTGCATTGTCACAATGTGTCTCCAAAAAATATTGTTTTTAATGAAGCTTTAAAGTAAAATTGCAAATAATTAAATTGAAACAATTCCAAAGAAAAAAACAATTTAATTGTATATCCAATTAACCAAACACAGGGGTTGGCAAGCGAAGCCCCCTAGTACATTAAAAACATAAATCACCAGAAAGTTGGGCTGATACCGCATCAAGTTCCCCCAGGAAAGCCAATAGTTTCAGATTGCTCATCTGAATCATATAAAATAGCAGAATATACTGATTTATTTCGGGACCCTTTGTCTCAATTACAAAACAGTTATATTAAGGACACATATCATTTTCTACAAATCAAAATCTCTTCTAGTTCCTTTATGTTGTCTATGGACATAGAGTCTAGATACCACTTTGGGATTAAGGGAGGTCACCGATCTCTTTGCGAGGAATCCAACTCCAGATAGACCGCATCAGGCTGTTTTGGACTTATTACATAATAGTTTAACAAACAATGATTTTGAGTTTAATAATAAACTTTATTAATAAATACATGGTGAAGAAATTTGATCCTGCAAATGCGAATATATACAGTATACGGCAGAGTGGGAGAAATTTGCTTTTTTAAAGTGTCCTCATCTGCCATACTGTATATCTGTAGGTATTTCCATTATTTGGATGATATTTTCAGGATTTGTACATTTTCAATACAGGAATTAAATCAATTTGTGGAAATTCTAAACACTCATCATAGGGCAATAAAATTGGCGCTGACAATCAGTGAGATCTTATTACCCTTTTCAGACACATACATTTTTTTCAGCCATTATCTACCGCGGAGAAAATCTTATATTTGAGCGTATACTTTAATCCAACAGACACAGATGCCTTGTTACATAAAAACGGTTTTTGCCCAAAGCATACATTTACAAGTGTAATAAAATCACAATTAATATGATTTTATAGAATTAACACTCATGAGGTAGATGCAGAATCAACAACTCTCCTACTGTTTCAGGCTCTGCGGAAGAGGTATTGCCCCTGTCATATATATGTTGAGGTAAAAACTAACATCAGTAAATATCTCAAAATAGGTCCTCCTTCTCAGATTACTAATACAGAAATTCCACAATTTCTGGCTTTAGACTATTACTCAATGCAGGATCTGGGGCCTCATGTATAACGCCGTACGTAGAACTCGCACTATAACATGGCGTAAGCACAAAAGCCGAAATGTGCTTACGCACAGAAAAATCCAGATGCAGGAATCTGTGCGTACTCCAACTTCCACGTTCTTCCGCTACATAAATCCCGATCAGCGTGAAAACTAACGCTCGTGCACGCATTATGTAACGCCCCAAATCCTCCCAGAATTACGCCTATTTGAATATGCAAATCAATATAAATCGCCCTTAAGCGCAGCCTTCTGTGAAAAGACAATGGGAAAAGCACGGGGGGAAACATAAGAATTTCAGCGAATACCAAGTGGAGGCAAAGGAAAAACATACTATTTGTTCAAATAAGCCGTGGTATAATCAACAAAAGGAAGTTGATCGAGTGATATAGCGTGTTGGAGAAACATGAAAGCTCACATCCACAAAATCGCACAGTGCCGTAAATAAAAAAGAATTCACATATCAAAGTCGCCGTGGAAAGCCGAGTTGTAAGCCCACTGTCTGAGTGTCATATGAAAGCTTATTAGGGTACAGTGAAAAAAGCCACACGGTGGGGAAAAAGCACGAAATGTCCACTTCAATCTCGACATTTCCACTTTAATCACGTAGTTTATTTTGTCATTAAAGTAGAACATCATAAAATTCATCTTAAAATTGTTTAATTAACCAGTTTCTAAAATCACATCGTAATTAAAGTAGCACGTTAAATGCTTTGTTTTGTATTTGATTTTCTATGTGCTCTATGTGTGTGAATCACTACTTGTTTCTTAAACCGGCTCTCTTCCTCCAACTGGACACAGAATCCATTACATTCGTGATATTACAGCTCTCTGAATAACTAAAATACTGAGATGTATACGTGATGTCATTTTCATGATGATAGGAGTTAAAGCACGTTATTAAACATGTTTCACTTGATGAAATAATTTATTGCAGCAGTAGTCAGGGGCGGCTCTAAGCTTGTGGTGGCACTGGGCAGAGGAAGAATCGGTAGCTGGCTCCTTCGCCCGCCAATGTCAGTAAAGTATCTTATGCACGGTGGATGGCCACATATGTTGCAGACACTGCATAGCCGCCTCGCGCTCATGACACAAGCATTTAACTTTTGCCGAAATTTGTCGCTGCGTTTTTAGCTGTGTTGTTATTTTATCTTTCTGTTTTATATTCAATATATATTGGCGTAGCCGTCACTGCAGTCCTTGCTTTTCTTTCCCCAAGTAACCGATCGCCACACAATCAGCTCTGTAATAGACGTTAAGCCATCTGTAAGCTTAGCGCCGATTCTTCAAAACGTTTAAAGAACATTGAAATATCTTCGTAGTACATGTTTAATTATTCTATCCTTAAAGACACTCCCAGTGAAGAATATAGATTATTTAAATGAAGTTAAAGTTTTATCTGTATAATTTAACAAACATATTTTGCTGCATTTCACCTTAAAATGATATTGTCATCATATGTAAATACGCGCTTTATAAAGTGGCTCAGGTTGTGCGATATTATAACTATAGTGCAAGTTTACAGTGGGGTGATTGTACTTATAAGTACAAACAGTTCTACAAGGAGCACTTGATTGGCTGCATTTAAAGTTCTTGGGATTAAACTGTTTTGAACCGCGAGGTCCGTACAGGAAAGGCTTTGAAACGTTTTGCCGTGGCAGAGACAGCGTGTGCTTAATGCCGTATACCGATAATTCTTTTTCCGATCAGCTGCTGCTGTGATTCACACTCAGATACAGTGATATAAATACTCCGAGTGGTGCAGTGAGAGAAATATGGAAAAAGATGATCCGCTGTGGCAACTCCTAACGGGAGGAGCTGAAAGAAGAAGAAGAAGAAGAAGTGAGAGTAACAACGCTAAAGCAGTTATGGCATTTGGAATACTATGGCTGTTCCCTGGACCATTATATTGTTACGAATTAATTACAATCAGATGCATTACACTAATAAACAATATGCGGTTAGTTTCTGTGTATTTATAAAGCCGCGTCATGAAAATAATGAGTAACCACACAAGAACAGTAGCACTGCTTTGACGCTGGGTGCCGCCAGTTTGCAAAACCGAGCGGGGAACTTGCGTACGACAAGACATGAGGTACCGTGGAAAGTGTAGGTTTTATACATCGCGATTTGAACGTGGAAAAGTTCTTACGCAACATTTCTGTGCGTACGCACCGTTTATACATGAGGCCCCTGGACTGCTCCATTTCTACCTATGGAAATGAGGATTCATTGAGTGATTTGTTTTTTTTAGTGTGAATTGGAGTTAAATAGGGAGGAATCTGATGAGAGTATGTTAATGATGATTAAAGATAATATGACATGGGAGTGATGATTGACCTTTTATCATTTTCTCTTTTTTCCTCTAAAGCAGTTCCTTGTTGTGATCTAGGCTGGCTTTCCTCTCTACAAGAACAGGTTAAAAATAGTAATTTTTTCAATATTCTAAGTTATCAACAAACTTACCTCAACCCGTATCTTAAAAATTATTCGGTTCAGGGCCCTAAAATTAAAAAATCTTTTTTTTCTGGGATCTCAGAAATCTATTTGGACCCTTGTTTTGAGATCACTTTAGACTATCGACAAACCCACCCCTCTCCTTACCTTACAAAATTTAGTTGTGGGGCGCTGTAATGTTAAAAGCCTGCCCCTTCTAAATATGATAGATCAGTTGTGGTTAATGTGTACCCAAACCCTTATTAAGATGAGGAACCCTGATATTAAAAGTAATATTGATGGAAACCCTGATGTTAAAGAAATTATGGAAGTGAACCCTGAGGTTAAAATTCAGTATTTAGAAAACCCTGAAATTAAAATTTATTTTGTTAAAGATTTGGGGGTTAAAATCAAAGGAGATTATTTAACCTAGTGGAAATTAGATCTTTTGGGGTTACATTTTTTTTTTCCTCTGGTCAGGTGAAACTAGCTAGGGACAAAAAAAGGAAAAACATACTGGATCAATCAGATAATACTTGGCCAGAGAGAGGGGAAAATCAGGTTATGGGGACAGATAACTTAGAAGAAGAGGATGTCTGTGTGGAAAGGGCATGGGGGAAGACGATCTGATGACAGATAAGGTCCCACATGTGGAGCAAGGGATTATCTCTTCTCAAAAACAACTCAGTACATTTCTGGTTGTGATTAGTTACTCATATTATGCTAAACATACTATGAATGTTTTACGTTCTCAATTTTTGGAAACACAAAAAAATTATAATCCACTACAAAAATATCAAATAATAACAGCATACAGGAGAAACAAAAATTTGAAAGTTTTTTGGTACATGCAAAATGTCCTTACAAAAAAGTGAAGAATAAAACAACCTGGAAAATCCCATTTGTCAGGAAGAAAAATATTTATAATAAACTGACAAATGAGGCAAAGCCCATTCTTCAGAATTTTCAAGTTTATTCTAAAAACTGTATTTATGGAATTCAATGCTCCACATGTGGAATGATTTATGTAGGGGAGACCAAAAATGTATTACAAGAGTGATTCATACAACATCTCAGATTAATAGAAAACCAAAAGAAAAAACTGTATTGTATGCTCATTTTGCACAAGAAGGACACAAACCTATAAAGTTTGGTCTACAGCATCAGACAGATTGGAATAAAACAAATAGATTAAAAATTAAGAATGACTGGATCAGAGCTTTGAATACCTTGTATCCATTTGGGTTAAACGAAAAATAATTGGGGGAAATTAGAAATTAGGATTTTGAGGGATCACTATTTACTGATTTTTAGGGATTACTAGTTATTGATTATTTATTGATTATAATTTAATTATTTGTTATCTACTCTATATATATAAAATCCTAAGCCTAAAAGTGCAATGATTTTGTATAATGATTTTATGTGATGTTTTTCTGTCACGCTTTAAATCAGGCTTATTTTAAAACCTACATATATACAGTATGTTAGGTATCATTCTTTTCAGAATTTATTGAACTTTAATGTGATGTTGTTAGATTTTCAGATTCTTATTCAGTTTTTAAATTATAAACTAAAATATCAAGAACGCACGTCCTGCGAGACAAGACTTTGTGCCAACAGATTTAAGCTCGCCTGGGGCCAGAAATAAAAGACAAAGAGCAGATGACAACGGCAGCTGCTGTACAGGCATTAAAATGTTCAATCCAGCAGCTGATTGAGCAATGAGAAGGTAAAAAAAAAACTGTATTTGTTTCCCATTGTATCATCATTTAAGAGGGCGTTTCGGAGGAGCACTGTGTCTCCTTGGGGTGCATTCAGCCCCACTCTTCACAACGTGAGTGGCAGAGACGCAAAGTGGCTGGCGTGTAGTGCAGGCTACGGGGGTTGGTGAGCGAAGCGAGCAGGGGGTAAGCCCACTAGTTAATTAGAGAAAAGGATGTTTTATTATTTATAAATATTTATGAAATTTTTCTAAATTTTAAATTTTAATTATTTATAGGGTTTTTAGTATAATTGCATGAGTGTTAAAAAAAATATATGATTTTAAATTGGGAACTAAGTGTGCCTGAGCATGCTGTAAAGGCCATATCCCCTTCCCTAATTCAGACTACTTCAGACTAGAATGCAATATTAGAAAAGCATGCCCCTTCTCACCACTGCTATTTGCAGTTGCTATTGAGCCATTGTCTGTTCACTTTTGAAATGCATCAGAGATAAAAGGGATTTTCAGAGAAGGACTTGAGCAGAAAATATCACTATATGCAGATGATATGGTACTGTATATATCAGACCCACAAAATTCAGTACCTGCAGCCCTAACTGAACTAGCAGAATTTCAAAAGATCAAAATTAATTTGAACAAAAGTATTCTATTTCCAGTGAATTCTCTATCAAACAGCATTAGATTGGACACATTCCCTTTTATGATTGCAGATCAGTTTAAATATCTAGGGGTAAACATCACAAACTAAATATAAAGCTCTTTTTCAACAAAATTTTGCTGTTTGCATGGACAAAATGAAAACAATTTGTGCATAGATGGTTTACCCTCCATCTTGCTTTAGCAGGGAGAATTAATACTATCAAGATGAATATCCTCCCTAAGGTTCAGTTTCTGTTTCAAAACATCTCCATATATCTGTACATCAACAAATCTTTTTTTAAGAACTTAAATTAATTAATTAAATCATAACCTCATTTATTTGAAATTCAAAATATCCACGCATCTAAAGCGCAACCTTACAACGACCTAAATCAGAAGGTGGCAAGGCTCTACCTAATTTTCAATTTAATTACTGGACAGCAAACATACAAGGTTTAAAAACCTGGACAGTGACACAAACAGATGAACACCCACTAGCTTGGTCTGCAATAGAAATTAAATCCTGCAGTACCTCGTTATATTCCTTGCTTTGTGCAACAGTAAATACAAGGTATCATCAATATACTAACAACCCAATTGTCATTCATTCACTCAGAATATGGAACCAATGTAGGAAGCATTTCAAGTTAGAGAATATTTTGTGTGGCACCTCTACATGATAACCACCTTTTCCACCCTCTCAAACCAGTTTTTAATGTTTGGAAAACATATAGGATTAAATCATTTAGAAATTTGTATATAAATAGTGTCTTTGCATCCTATGTACAATTACACTCTAAATTTATTTTCCCATCAACACAATTTTTCCACTACCTCCAAATTAGAAACTTTGCTAAACAAAATCTAGCCAATTTTCCTCACCTTCCACTTATTTTTATTCCAGAAGAGATACTGATCAGTCTTGAAGATTCATACAGGATTTGTATAATATATAAAACCATTTTAAAGTCCCTTCCTTTTAAAGATCCTATAGTACAGTGGGAAAAGGATCTCTTACTTAACATTTAAGAAAATGAGTGGAAGGGAGTCATGAA
This sequence comes from Polypterus senegalus, assembly GCF_016835505.1. NCBI lineage: Eukaryota > Metazoa > Chordata > Cladistia > Polypteriformes > Polypteridae > Polypterus > Polypterus senegalus. Next base: position 166,132,688 of record NC_053155.1, read on the forward strand.
CAGAATCCACAAAGCATTTAATTATTTACTTAAAATCTTTTATCGAGAACATCTGTCTCATTTATAATTGTCCAAAATGTTTCCAGGGCAAGATGCAACCTGCGAGCATTGCAATCAAGCTTCAGACTCACTAAGCCACATATTTTGGGCATGTACCAAATTAACATCATTTTGAACAAAAATGTTTAAATTCAGACAGCCTTGGTGTCACAATCACTCCTAATCCATTAATAGCGGTGTTTGGTGTACTCCCAGATAGGCTTAAAGTGGAGAAGGATAAATAGGCTGCAATTGCTTTTACTTCACTATTAGCATGTAGACTTATCTTGTTTAACTTGAAGAATTATAGAAGACCTCTGTTAAGTCAGTGGGTAACATATGTTATATACTATTTGAAATTGAAAAAAATCAAATTCTCAGGTAGAGGACCTGCTCAATTTATTTTTTAAAACCTGGCAGAGTCTAATCAATTATATTTTAGAATAAGAACTTATACTGGGGAGAATGACTCCTTTCCCTCTGTACTACTCTCAAAAGTTTTATTCTGGCTATTGGCCTTCCTCTGTTTCTCATGGGTGAGTTCTGAAATGAATTTAGTTTTATTAAGTTTGACTTGATTGTGTGGAATGTTATATGCTTTAAACAAATTCATTAAAAGTAAAAAAAAAAAAACCATGGAGCAATCAAAGCTGAAAAATGACACTATAAAAATGTTTTGTTGTTGCTACTCTTGTTTTAAATGACAAAAAGTATGACAGTATTATGTTTCAGTATTATCAAATATTGTGTTCTATTTTACATGGTGTGGCAGATTAGGGTTTTCTCGCACCCTTGTACCCGCAGACCACACGTCAGACACCAGATAAAAGTCCAATAATATTTATTATAATAATAAGGTGCACAAAGCACGCTCCTCTCCACAATTCTCCAATAAACAAAACACAATAACAATCCTCCTCTCCCAGACACTTAGCCACCCTGCCTCCCAACTCAGCTCGCCATCTGGGAGCTCCTACAGTCTTTTTATATCTCCTGACCCGGAAGTGTTCCTAATCCCCGGTCCATTTGGCTCTCAATCACTTCCGGGTCAGGTACAAGTTCTTTTCTTCACCCCGGAAGCACGTCATTCCTCTTATCCACGTGTGCTTCTGGGGCGTAGGGAAAATATCCATTACTCCTCCCTGCAGCATCTCCTAGTGGCCCCCATGGCATCCAGCAGGGCTGTGCATAAAAACTCCATTGTCCATGATGCCCTGCTGGTCTTCTGGGGACCTCCATGCTGTAAGGAGGGCTCCACCTGGCGGCTTGGGGGTATGTGCCGGGATAAACAGCTGGCCATTCTCCACAATGTTTTATTTATTTTTTACATTTATAAACAAGAACATTGGTTGCATTTTGCTTTGAAATTAACACTAATTTGACTTAATGTAATAAAAAAAATATGCATATTAAAACTGGACTATTTAGCAAAGGAAGAAGATGACCTGGTCTGATGAATGACATTTTCTTTGAGATCATGTGCATTGTTTGTCTGGGGAAGAGATGGCAGCAGGATGCACTATGGGAAGACATTAAGCTGACAGAGGCAGTGTGATGCTCTGGACAGTGTTCTGCTGGAAAACCTTGGGTCATGGCATTCATGTGGATGCTAGTTTGAAACATGCCACCAAACTGAAGATTAATGTAGAACCCCCTTAATGGTAACAGTATTTCCTGATGGCAGTGAGCTCTTTTACCAGGATAAAACATCCTGTCACACTACAAAAAATTTTCATCATTTTTTATGGTTTATTTATGGCCTATTTATTTTATTGTTTATCTTAGAGGTTTATTTTTTATTAGTGTTAATGGTGGCTGATGGAACGGTGCTTATGGATGACACTGTAGTTGTGACCTGCTGGGCTGGCTACTTTGAGCAGTTGTTCAAAGTTGATCCTCCGGCTAGGACATTGAACATTTCTGGGTTCATGGTTCTTGAGGCTGATCCTCCAATTAGCTGTGAACCACCCAATCTCACAGGGATTGCACAGGTGGTGAACCAGCTGAGTGGGGGAAAGGCTGCAGGGACCTGTGGTGTCCGGCATGAAATTCTCCAGGCTGGTGGTAAGGCTGTCTTCCTGGCATTGCAAGAAATCTTTGCTTCCATTTGGGAGACTGGCATCATCCCAAATGACTGGAAAACAGAACTTGTTGTACCTATCTGGAAAGGGAAAGGTGATCGCCTGGATTGCAGCAACTACAGGAGGATAACGCTACTTTCGGTGCTGGGTAAAGTCCTTGCTAGGGTCGTCCTCAATAGGATCCGTGATCACTTGCTCACCTACCAGTGACCGGAATAGTCTGCCTAAGAAGTCTACCATCAACCGTATCCTGGCACTGAAGGTTCTCATGGAGTGCAAACACGAATATCGGCAGAGTTTCTTTGCAGCCTTTGTCAATTTTCGTAAAGCATTCAACTCAGTTTATCAAGCTGCCCTGTGGGTTATCCTGAGAGTTCATTAGATCTCATCAAGGTTGCTGGATATCATGGCTGGCCTGTACACTGGTACTGTGAGTGCTGTGCAGAGTGGAGGCAGGACCGCTGCGTTTTTCCCAGTTGATTCTGGGGGTTCGTCAGGGGGTGTGTTCATGCTCCTACTCTGTTCAATGCTTGTATGGACTGGGTGTTGGGCAAGGTCATGGGGTCTAGCGGCTGTGGGGTATCTGTTGGTGAAGAAAGATTCACAGATCTTGACTTTGCTGATGATGCCGTGATCTTTGTGGAGTCAATGGAGGCTCTGATTGGGGCACTCGAGAGACTGAGCAAGGAGTCTGAGTGTCGGGGCTTTTGAGTGTCCTGGATAAAAACCAAGATCCAGGCCTTTAATGACCTCTTGGGCGCAGCCATCAGCAGTGTGTCTGTCTGCGGATAGAGTATCAACCTTGTCAAGAGGTTTACTAACCTTGGCAGTAACATTCATGTCTAAGGCAACTCTTCCTATGAAGTCAATAGATGGATTGGGAGAGCATGGGGAGGTCATAAGGTCGTTGGAAAGGGGTGTTTAGCACTCCCAATATCTATGCAAAAGGATGAAGGTCCAAGTCTTTAGAATCCTAGTGCTTCTTGTCTTGCTATATGGTTGCTAGACATGGACGCTATCCAGTAACCTCTGACGAAGTATGGACTACTTTGGTACTGTGTCTCTCTGGAAAATCCATGGGTACCATTGGTTTGACTTGTGCGTCGAATGAGCGGTTGCTCATGGAGTCCCGAATGAGGCATATTACCTGCATTGTGAGGGAGTATCAGTTACGGCACTACAGCCATGTGGTGCATTTCCCAGAGGATGATCCGGCTCGTAACATCCTCATTGTTGGGGACCTGAGTGACTGGAGCATGCCAAGGGGTCACCCACATAACACCTGGCTGCAGCAGATAGAGGGTCATTTCCAGAGGGTGTGACTGGATCGCGTGTCTCTCTGGGGGGTTGGCAACTGGGATCCCGAGTTGTTTCGTCGTGTAGTGGGTGCGGCAATGCACTGTACCAGTGCATGCTCCTCGACTTGACTTGTTAATGGCTAATTAAATACTGATAATTTTGTTTAATTTAAGACCAAAAGTGTAGTTTACAAATTGTATAAGGGATGTCTGATTAGCCTGTGTGAAATTATATGTGGCAATTTGGATTCTGTTCCCACCCACCTAGTTTAAAGTATTTTTGTATGGTATTTAATGTGGTGTGCATAATTTTTCACTGTTACGCTTTTTTTTTTTTTTTTGCTAATTCACTGAACACATTTTTAATTCACTTGTACTTGTCGGGTGGTGTCTGGATTGAACTATTAAATCATTAAATTAACTTAATAACCTTGGATGATCAGGCCCCTAGGACGGGGTCAAGCGTGTATATACCTGACTACACTTTTATTAGTAACAAAACGCTTTGTGTTTTTTAAAAGATTGTAATTGTATTTTAATGAGCCCAGTAATTAAAGCACCTGTATTAAAACTAGCGTAATTGATAAAAACCTGTGTGGAGGGAATTTTTTCTTTGGAGGCCCCCTTTTTCCAGTAAAGTAGGGTGGTGTAGTTCTTTTAACTTGTTGTCCTCGGGGAGGCTACAAAAAGAAACGATTCTCTTTAACTGGTAATTTGAAAAAAATCAGGAAAGAAGTAACAAGACGCCTGGATACTCTGAATAGATACTGACCATGCCTAACAATATTATTGAGAGACTTGCGCTGATAAAGCAGCAATTTATCTTTGATGTTTTTGTATGTCGGTGACTCTGTTGAGCATAAAGGCCTACGCTTACTTTTATTTTGATACATTCTCAGCATTTAGTACCGGAAATGATTCTTTTCAGTTTCTTGGTGTCCACGCTTCCGTGTAACGTGTTAAGAAAATTGTTTACCAAGTGAAGAATAGGGTTTCAAAATCCGATAACAGTAAGTTATAACCTGGACTTTGGTTTTCACTTATAAAAACTGCTGAGATTAACGCCTCTGTTTAGGCTCGTGGTATATATGGATTAGTAACACCATGTGGTTGAGATGAATTACATGTTTGGAAAAAGTAATGATATGAAACAGCATAACACGTACATGATTCTAACTGGTAATATTGTTAACAGATTTAATGTGAACATTTTTAAATTACTGGGGAGTATTTCTAATATGTTGCACTTATTTCACATTAGTTGATGTATAACGCAAGAGTACTGTTTTCATCGGTTAGTTCCAGTGCAGTAACCTTGTATCGTGCTTTAATTTTAAGAGTTTCATCCTGTAACTTACTTTGGAGATTTTTGGTTTCTGCATATGCCCCTCAATCTGCGCTGTTTTCTTGGAGTTTTCTGATTTATTAATAGGGCGGCCGTGATTAGCATTCCTGACTGCAGGAATTGCCTCACATTTTAGGATTGGTGAAGGCGTGGAAAATGACTTACGCACAACCATGAACATGTCTGGGAAAGCTATTTGGAAGGGTAACTGGGACATTACTTTAGTAGTAGAAAGTCTTTTCATCTTAACTCCGTACAGTGGGATTTTTACTTGCACTGTATTTCTAAGCAAAATGCAACGCACTGTTGCTATCTGCGTCCAAGAACGTAATAAATGAGAATGTATTAAAATAATGTAGGGTCGTCTTGATCTAACACACTTTTCAGTGTTTTGGGAGAGGCGGAGACCGCGTCTTGAACCTTGCAGAATGGGGTTGTGGTTCCCTTTTTGTTTTTTTTGTTTTTTTGTTTTGTTTTTTTTTAATAAAGCTGGCTGTGTGGATTAGTTGCACTCACTATGCTATGCACATTTTTAATCTGTCCCTCACTAGACGTAGCAGCATGTCTGGATAATGTAACGAATTTCAAAAAAGAATTTCAGCAGACTTGCTTGAATCATGAGTTTCTGCATTGAAAACTTTTGAAAAGCTGGAAATAAATTGGCATGTCAGGGAATCTTGCATCTAGGTGCTTGACAACTGTCTCTAGGTATCTATACTAATAAAAGGCAAAGCCCTCACTGACTGACTCATCACTAATTCTCCAACTTCCCGTGTAGGTAGAAGGGTTAAATTTGGCAGGCTCATTCCTTACAGGTTACTTACAAAAGTTAAGCAGATTTCATTTTGAAATTCTACACGGTCATAACTGAATACTACTTACGTACATATATACGGCCATAGCCTGCAGCTCGGTAGCGTGTCTCTCTCTATCGCTCACCAGTCCAGTCCACCAACATTACATTATTTTTAGTTTTAGTGTACCATCATTTTTATAACATTTGTAGGAATTTTGAAATGAATGCAGGTCAGATAAATAATAATAATAAAAAATAGTACAGGCCAAATCCCATTATTATGAATACCAACATAACAATTTTCAGAATAACAAATACTTTTTTTTTGTGAGTGTGTGTCCGGTCAAACATTCATAGAATATCATGTTAAATTAATTTTGTTTTAACGAAATGTAAATTTCAGATAACAAAAGTTTTTTCAACCAAAAATGGCCACCAAAAATAATGAGAAAAATAGTTAAGGCTGCGCATATACTTTTGCAGAGTCTCGGGAACTCTGCAACATCTGTCTCTTTCTTGTTAGACCAAAAGAAAGTGACAGCATGTTGCAAAATTTCAATCTCGGGCTGGTTTAGCAAGGCTTGGTGAAAGCGTACACACATCATACAGGTATAGCTCAGCTTGATGGAGTTGGTGCTCCACCAAGTGTCCGTGTGGATAGTTGTCATGCGCAGTGCGCAGATACTGTACTTTTCAAGTTTGATAGTATTTTTCAAAGTTTTTTGCGATGAACTGACATCCATTTATGCTGAAAGAAAAATTAGCAATCGTGGAAAAAGTAGACCCCAGAATGAAGAAAAATGACCCAGTGAAAACATTCAGAATCGCACCTTCATGTTCATCTATCGCCTCATTTTCATCCATTATTTTCATATCTGTATTTCTATTTAAAAAAGAGTTACATCTAACATCTTTTTTTTCCCATTCTGTTCATACCTGTATTTACATTTAAAAAAGATTTACTTCTAATATCTCATTTTCATTTTGTTTTCATACCTGTATTTCTATAAAAGACAATTATTTTTTGCAGTTTAAGAAGCATTTTTTTAATACTGGTATTGTCAGGCTTGGATGGCAGAGTTGCATGAGAGACAGGAAGGTGAGTCCAGGTTTTCAAGGAAAATACAGGTACTTTATTACTGTATAGAGAAGGCAGGTACGGTCTCAAGACTTCATTCAGTTAGCTCCCATTGTCAGATTAGAAAACCACCAGTTTCTTGAAATCACCGTTGTGCTGGACATGGTCTGGCGAAGAGAGATCAGGAAGGAGAGTGTGACGAAGTGCATATCAATGTCCGGTGATAATGTTCTAAACATTGTGTGACAAGCACGTTATGTGGTTACCCTTGCTCCTGGTTGCTGTTTACGAGCTGCTGTGGTTACAGATTGTGAAGTGCCAACTACCCTGGTCACGATATTATACTTATTTTCACCATATTCATTAAAGCAAAACTAATCATATCACAAAATATTTTTATGGTCCCATGGAATCCCGTTACAACAAAACTTGCCTGTATAATGATAAAAGAGACAAATGTTAATAATTATAAATAGTAAATGAAGCTTCCATTACATTTTAGTGTTCACTAATCTTAACAATAGAAAGCTTTTTTTTGGACAGCACTGTCAACATTAGGAGCCTACATCATTCCTTAAAAATAAATACAGGAACAGGGCGAACTTAAACAGTATTGCCAAGAAGCAGACTCAGCCTGCACATTGACTGAGTTATTTTTCTCTTTTTTTGACCTGGAGTAGTATGTAAATTGTGAATACTTTTAATCTGAGTTCACATGTAATTGTATATTTTTTGTATATTTTAGGCTTTCAATTTTGTATTCCATATCAAACCACACTACCATTACATAAAATTTATTAAACCATTTGTCTTTCTTAAGAACAATTAATACACACACACAAACCTACACAAACTATCAGTAATCACTTGTTAAAATCCTAAAATGAAATATTAAAGATGGGAGATTTTTGTGAAACCTCGCCTTCAGTTGTTTGTGCCCAATCAGGGTTCAGTACTTAACAATTTAAAACCAGATAATTGTGCTTTTTTGAAACATTCAATTTCTGGGGAGGGTATGCCAAGAAAAAAGTTGAGAACCCCTGACCTAGAGGTACCACACAGAATTTGATATCATATGTCGTCAGTAAACATTTGCTTTGATTTTAATAGGTCTACTGTTATCTTAAATCATGCTGTAAATAAGATCCAAACTCGAGCTCTACTTCGCAGAATTGGGTTTATATTAGTAGGGGGCTTTGACCAGATAGTGTAACATTTGAGAGACCTCAGCTTAAAAGTTTAGGAATCCCTGCAGTAAACTATTTATTGTTAGACAAGTGATACTCGTATTAAAATGCTACACTATATACTAAGTGTATTTAGACAAGGAAATTATAGGTACTGTGTTTTCTTAGTCTCAAAAGCAACACTTAGTTTTTTAGTCATGCTTTTTTCTTAGACAATCTTTAAAATCTGGCTTCACGTTTTAAAAACGTAGCCCCCCTTTTCGAAAAACCCTGGTTTATTGCCCTATATTGAGGATTGGTTTGTGGAGGTAGACGTTTTGAAAAATGTTTTTAAAAAAGGTACAGATGTTTTTAAATCACATTAAATTTCAACTTGTCAGGTACAAATCTAAAGTGGAATTGAATTGACAAGTCACCATCAGTTCAGTTCTTCCCACTATGTATGCATCATGCGTACTTAATGAGCAAAAGGAACAAAATTCAGTCTCAGATGTGGATTGTATTTTTTTCACTCAGATTTGTTCTCAAGTTTACCACCATTCATATGTTCACAGGGTAAAGGGAATGAAGTATTATAGTATATAATACTTTTTTAAAACATAGCCAGACAATAAAATTCTTACACTGAATTTTGTTTTAACAAGTATTGATGTTTACAGACTGCACATTTATGCAACCCATGCAATGAATTGAAAGTTAAGTATTGTATGTAATAGAACAGGTAAAAGCATGAACCACGGAAAGTATCTACACTTGGGGTGTGTGGGGTATGTTGGTTTGGAAGTGGCTACAGCAGAATTCTTATTACAGGGCAGTACCAATAGTGGTAGTGTGCAAAGGTAATTTAAACTTGATTCATTCAGACCTTTAAAACTGTTTAAAAAAATTCTTGACTGTGCATTGTCATCAAAGCCTAAAAGTAGTACTGCCTCAATACACAGTGAATTTGAATAAATGTCTAACAAATTACTTTTACTCACTCAGAAGCACCATCTTGCACTCTTCCTGTCATGAACTGAAAAATAGCATCTCCTTCAGCTGTACAAAAAATTAGTCTCCTCTCTGTTCCATCATGGCTTGGCTGCATTGGTTAACTTTTTTCCTTCGTTTCATATTATTTTTTTCCTGTCTTTGGTAATGCAAACTTAATGAGGAGATGCAGGTAGACAACAGTGCTGCAACCATTGATTAAAAAATGCAGTGGGATCGGTTAATTTCAGATTTATTAACACGTGTGTTGTACACAGTAATATGAAGTGAGCGCTTGGCCAAGTGCAACAAGTTGCAACCATCCTGTATTTTGATTCATAGATATGTCTACTTAACAGTCACAATAGTTAATAAGCAAAACAGCCGAGTTTCTTTTTGGATACGTTAAGCTTTGCATACAATGTTGCAATAGCAAAACTTACTGAAAACAGACATTTGAGTTTGAGAGGAGGTATAAAAAGAAAGGAAGAATACTCTTTTAATGATTGTGCTGCACAGACTGCTGTAATGTTAGATTTAAATGTTACTTTGGTCTGTAATCTTGTACCATTTAGTTTTGAAAGGTTTAGATCAAATGCAAAATTTCCTGAATGGTGTTTTTCCATACCTTCTTACACACAATATGGAAGTTTACGGGCTGTACATTTATGTAGAAAGGCAACAAATTAATCGTTATAAGCATTGTGCAGAAAACGGTTAATGAAAAGAAGTAATAATAATAATAATAATAATAATACAGTGTTCTTCCCAGAAATCTTTTCCAGCCAGGTGGCATGAAAAAGTAGCTGGGTGGGACGGGACGGAGAAATTTGGTGGTGGGGAAAATTAAATGTGCACTCTTTTTATTAGTTAATTATTATTAATTATTTTCCAGTGCTCAATATGACTTCCTTTTTTAAGGTTTGACACTTGTGCCAGAATATTTTTATTAAATTTAAGAAGTATCCAATTCAGGATCCTGCAACCCTAACAAAAATTTTAAATAACAATTGTTATGCTAAACCAAGACGCACAAGTATTGTCGCTGTCAGGAAGAAAAGTGAAAACAATGAAAAAAGTATGGGAAACAAAATGAAAGAAAGATTAAAAAATATTCCTCAAAGCCAACTTGCATATGCAGAAGGTGTCTTCAGTTAAATATTTATTCTTCTTTTCTTCCTAGAGGCCCAGTTGTCTGCAGCTTTCCCATTATCAAAGTCTCCAGGATCTGGGCCCTCTAAGGAGATCAGCATGAGATTATTTAGCGTGCTTTGATTCATGCGATTTCTCAAACATGTCTTGATCCTTTTAAGGGCAGAAAACCCCCTTTCACATTCAGCTGTGCTCACTGGGATCACTAGCCCAATATGAGCTAGTCTGGCTAAATTTGGAAACGACTCTTTGAGCTCTGATGTCGTTGCCATTTTTAGTAAAATCTTTTTTGGACTGATGTCTTTGTTTAATTGACTTCTGATCTTTTTTGACGCAATTGTCCATTCTTGCCTGCTACTTTCATATTTTATAATAGGAGGGTTACCATTTTTGGAGTAATGATCAAAAAGAATTTTAGCAGACTTGCTTGAATCATGACTTTCTGCATTGAAAACTTTTGAAAAGCTGGAAATAACTGGCATGTCAGGGAATCTTGCATCTAGGTGCTTGACAGCTGTCTCTAGGTATCTATACTATCCATCCATCCATCCATTTTCTAACCCGCTGAATCCGAATACAGGGTCACGGGGAAGGCAAAGCCCTCACTGACTGACTGACTGACTGACTCACTCACTCACTCACTCATCACTAATTCTCCAACTTCCCATGTAGGTGGAAGGCTGAAACTTGGCAGGCTCATTCCTTACAGCTTACTTACAAAAGTTAGGCAGGTTTCATTTCGAAATTCTGCGCGTAACGGTCATAACTGGATCCTACTTTCGTATACTGTATACGGCCATAGCCTGCAGCTCGGTCGCCGTGTGAGGCGGAGTTGCGTCTTGCGTCTCGCATCATCACGCCTCCCACGTAATTGAGTGCCTGCCCATATAAGGCCGTCCCTCAGCGGCAATCCAATAGAAACACTCTGCTACTAAATATTCAGATGAAGATGAGATGGTCAGGGGGGTGTTTGACACAAACTCAGCGAAACTGCGAGAGAAACTTTTAAGTGCCGGGTCTTAGCTAACATTAAATAAAGCCGTGGACATCGCGAGATTGCACGAGATAGCACAGGCACAGCTCAGAAGCTTCGATGCATGTACTCCGAGCGGCTCACGTGAACTGACTATGAACGCAGTACGCAGAGAACGAGCAAGACCTCTAAAGAGCTTTTGATCACGTGAACGTGTCTGCAAAAAGTGGCGTGTCCTGCACTGCAAAAATACTATAAAAGTCGATCAGTTGCCGCGCATGTAGCTGTGCCGGCCTTTGAGACACTGACTGCGCTTCTGCCTTAAGTGAAAGTAAACACTTAATTTTTTCCTCTTTCCCCTGAGCTATAGCCCAGACAACTGCAAACACGGGATCCCATTTCTAGGCCGCGGCAAACTAATATTAAGGCGCTTCGCATTTTCTTTTGCACGTATACGATTATGAGGTTGTGGAAGAAATGCACAGGAGTGGAGGACCGAAAGTGCCATCCCGGCCGGTTAATGGCAGGGATGTCTCACCAGTCTACAGAAGACCCACTGCGACGGTCCCCAAAAGGCGCTCATATCGTCAGTGAAGACGTCTCTCTACACTATATAAAAGATTTAGTGAAAGGCAAGTTTCCTTTCTTTACACCTTTTTTCCTTTTATCCCAAACCAATGCCTTTCTCTCTTTACACTGCAGAGGACACAAAGCTACTTTTCTTTAATTGCTGGTAATGCCGGTAAGGCACATTACCACAGGCAGAAATTTAGACGTTCACATAGAAAATTTAATTTCTATACCACAGCCGTCGTGTAGCGCCCTTTTAAAGGGATCTACTACCGAGAGATGATCCATATACATTTTAGCTGCTGTTAGTTACTTACCTGTTGTGTTATACCGTCTTTAAAATGTAGTTTACCCGAAACCACTCCAGTAGTGCTCAGTGTATCTTTACTTCTTAAAACGTTAATGTTTTACTTTTCAATAACTTATAGACTACATTTTATTTTTTTTCCCTTGCACTCATTTACCAAAGCCAATGGGTGATCAGCTATATATATATATATATATATATATATATATATATATACACATACACACACACACATATAGACACATACATATATATACACATACAGTGCATCCAGAAAGTATTCACAGCGCATCACTTTTTCCACATTTTGTTATGTTACAGCCTTATTCCAAAATGGATTAAATTCATTTTTTTTCCTCAGAATTCTACATACAACACCCCATAATGACAACATGAAAAAAGTTTACTTGAGGTTTTTGCAAATTTATTAAAAATAAAAAAAATTAAGAAAGCACATGTACATAAGTTTTCACAGCCTTTGCCATGAAGCTCAAAATTGAGCTCAGGTGCATCCTGTTTCTCCTGATCATTCTTGTGATGTTTCTGCAGCTTAATTGGAGTCCACCTGTGGTAAATTCAGTTGATTGGACATGATTTGGAAAGGCACACACCTGTCTATATAAGGTCCCACAGTTGACAGTTCATGTCATAGCACAAACCAAGCATGAAGTCAAAGGAATTGTCTGTAGACCTCCGAAACAGGATTGTCTTGAGGCACAAATTGGGGGAAGGTTACAGAAAAAGTTTTGCTGCTTTGAAGGTCCCAATGAGCTCAGTGGCCTCCATCATCCGTAAGTGGAAGAATGGTTTCTGGTTGTCTCTGGTTTCTCTCTGCCTTCTGAAGTCTGTTTCTGATCTGTCAGATAGGCATTTAGGGCTTTTTCTTTATCATAGTGAGGGATTCTTCTGTCATCAGCAGTGGATGTATTCCTTGAACAACAAATCCCTATGTGACTACTGAGCTCAACAGTTTGTTATTTCTTCCTAATGATATTCTAGACAGTTTATTTAGATAATCCTAATGATTTACCAATATCTCAAGTAGTTTTGTTCTTTTTTTCAGCCTTAGAGTGACTTCTTTGACTTTCATTGGCACAGCTCTTTTCCTTGTGATGAGAAGCAAGCCTAGCTACTTATCTTATGCCCGCACTAATGAAGCAATGAAACACACCTCAGTAGTCTCAAACACCTGTGATGACAATTGTCCCAAAACATTATGGTGCCCTGAAATGGTGGGACTGTATGTAAAAATTGTAATTTCTACATTGTGTGACCAAAGTATATGCAAATACCCTTAAAGTCTACAACATCGGAATTGTTCAGTATGTAATTTTATACTGTGAAGCAGAGGAGTAAATCAAGGAATTATGTCTCTTTATCCCAAACATTATGGAGGGCACTGTGTGTGTCAATTTCTGATTTTTTTCCAATATACTAATTTAATATACTAATTTTTCATAATAAATTAAATGAAATTGTAATTGGAGAAGTCCGCTAGTCATTGACAAACTGCAAGAAAAGCTTTTTTAAGGAATTCAGACCATTTATTTTGTCCTTTAACTTAAAACAGGCACTGCTTGGACTTGGACAGCAATCTTGTTTAAAGTCCAGCAGCTTATACTTTTAATTGGAAAAAGAAAAGCCCATAATGAGTGTTGAGAAGAAGTAGAGATATCAGTGAAACAAGTATTACATTAAAGCTTCTGCTTGAAGTGATTTTGAGATTTTGATCGTTCTGCAGTCATCCTTGCATCAGAATATAAAGTAAATTTTTTTATTGTATTATGTGGTGGTTATGCTCCATGTTTTAAATCAGTTACACATAGTGATTATTGAACTGAAGCTTGACTTTAAAAAATTATATTGCAAATCAAATTGCAATTGCAATATCTGTCCAAAAAAATCGCAATTAGATATTTTCGCCAAATCATTCAGCCCTACTCTTAAGCCCTTTGGGAATATGGCAGCCACCTATCCCAGGTGCTCTTAATAAATTTACCTTAACACAGTCAAACAATATAAAATTTATACTGTTATAAAGAAACCTTAATAAAAACACAGCAAAACTAATGATAGCATAAGTAGGAAATGTACATGGAAAAAGTCTTAAAATATTTATGCAGAAAATAAAGGTGATGGAAGATGAGTCATTTAAATTCTGGGCACAGTGTTATTCAGACTACAGAGGTCCTTGTCAATTTATTTGGGCTGTTGTTGTTCTCTGTTCTCATTGCTTTTCTCTCTCTCCTGCTCTGCTTTACCTTTCTGATCTGCCAGTGATGCACCCCAAACTTAAAGGCTTAACTTTGTCAAATTAACAGTGTTTACACGAATAATCAGTACTTGTTTGCCTTTCTCAGACCATTTGTCCATTTGTATCCTAATTACCAGAGATCTAGTAAATTAACAGTCTGTTTAGGATTCTAAAAGATACAAGGTTCAATTCAGTAAAGATACATAATTTAAAACAGTCATTGAGATAGACACAGAGTATGTTTAGAATGGGATCAAACAGTCCAGAGTTTAAAAGTTTCAGGAGACTGTAACTTTTTGACAAAAGGTCCAGGTTTCCTTATTTCTGGCAGGTTAATTAGTGTTAATTACACAGGTCACATTTTGACATCTTTTTACAGTTCATTTTCTTTTTTTATATATGGATTTAAAATAGTTCAGTATTGTGAGTTTTGAACATTAAAATTTTCAGATGGCATTTTTATGCAATTACAGAACTAAAAATAATTTTTTTCCCTTTTGACAGCTAAAGTGATGAGGTGATGAGCCGTTTTTAAGGTGATAATGACAAAAACATTCAGTAACCCATCATCTGTTGTTTTGTTTGTAATGGAGAGCATTTTAATTAAGACTTTTCTAAGTAAAACATTGTTCACTTTTGCCCCCCCCAAAAAAAATTTAGTGTTTAGCCATTATATATAATTTATTTTTTAGTCCTGTCTAGTTATTGCATGCTTTATGGTACTAATTTTTCATTTGTTTTGAATTGTAAGTGATGTTTGCAGAAGAAGAATGGGATGATGATTCAGCAGTGGAAGATTTAAAAAAATGCACATTCCATGGAAATTTTGTGCATTCCAGCAGGAATAAGTTAGTAAGTAGAGTGACATTTACTCTTCCCTAAATAATATTCTAGTATTGTATGTTGTAGAGTTTCTTATGTATTTTGCATTATATTATGTACTACACTTATTTGAGTAATCACATTCTTGTCAAAATTCATTATAAAAGGCTGTTTGCTATTGAAGTGTTACATTTCTTTCCTTTGCGTCCTCCCCCAACATAATTTATCTTCTGTGGGGGAGGAGCAAAAGCTTTAGATTTGTCAACAATTTCAAACTTCTGTTTTCAATAGATGTGTGGTAAAGTGAGGTCCATGGCTGTTTACCATTTTAAATAAATAATCGCCGCACTCGCGGCTTAAGGAAGGGGCATGGTTGGTGTGGCAGGAGCAGTTCCTGGGCTCGATACTGGCATGGCCGTTTCCACACTGAAGTGCACAGGTGCGTGATCGCCCATGTCTGTAATTGATGCTGGTAGCCGCTAATCGCCACACCTATGCCACATCCCCATTATAAATAGGAGGAGCGCGAGTGCGGAGGGAGGAAGAAAAGAGATAAGGACGGAGGTTAAGGGAGAAGAAGGCTGGAAAATTGGAGAGCCGGTGCAGGAGTGAGCAAGTGAGAGAGATAGCGTGCAGGGGGCTAAGCTCCCTAGTATTCTAAAAGACTATAGACAGTCTTCTATATCAATTTCATACTTAATGTGCCTCCCCATCCCATCCACTGGAGGGGACACTTATTTTACACAGCTGAGCCTTTGCTGTTGAAATTCACTTCTGTTTACAAAATGAACACTGGACAACTACAATTTCAGCCACATCTATTTAAAAAAAAATCTAGGAAGTCTTTTCTTCATGCTGGTCCCAAGCCCAGATAAGGGAGGGTTACGTCAGGAAGGGCATCCGGTGTAAAATTTTGCCAGATTAACATGTGGACAATAATACAAATTTCCATACCAGATTGGTTGAGGCCCGGGTTAACAATAGCCACCACCAGTACTGTTAGCCAACAGGGTGCTGGCAGAAATTGGACTACTGTTGGCCAAAGAAGAAGAGGGGGGAGACGCATCCGGATGAAAGAGGAGAGGAGGAAGTAAAGAGAGTGGAACTGAGGGTTTGTTTTGTCTTGGTAGAGTAATATTTTACTGTACTTTCCCCTTTTGTGTTAATAATATGTAGCCTTTGTCCGAATGCCTCAAATCTCACAGACTTACCACTGTTTATAAGGTATTGTACCATATAACTTCTCCCCACCTTCCCTTCTACATCTATAACCTCAGGCAATTCGGTATAGTAAAAGACAAGCAGGAGTTAAGTTACAATTTAAACGATGCATTATTGGTAATATTCATAAATAATAACAATATGCAAAGTACATTTGAATATTGGCAACCATACAACCTGATTAAATGGTGATGTGTAGTTTCTGGTGGCAAACTTAAAATGAGACTTAAAATGTCTCTAGTTAAGGCATCATTTGTGGTCAGCTTTCTTCAGAACAGGCCGCATGCCTGTCTCAATATGGCTGCCGAGCTGTGCTCTCCATTATGTAGTCCTTTTCAGTTCATGCATCAGTATGGTAAGGGAGAGAAAGGATGAAGAAGTGAGCAAATTTATATGTTTTCTGTCCAACCCCTAGAGCCAATAGAATGTCATTGTACTTAAAGGCTTCTGATACAAGCCAGTTCCAAACGGCCATACTTCAGACCAATGGGGGGGATAGAACATCTTCACACCTGCCACCCCCCAAAACCATTTGTTGAGCTAAAGTTTGCCAGTTAGGCAGCCTGACTTTCCTATGGAGGTTGACTGAGAGACTTCAGAGAAACATTAGCCAAACTTGTTTAATGCACTTCCCGCCCGAACTCTGTTGTAAAATTCAAAGAGACCCATTTCTAAAAGGCAGGGTTAAACATGAATGCTTCTCATTAATGTAACACTAATATTACATTTCTGTGCCTAAATTACAAATAAAGACATTGAACTAGGGTGTTGTACCGTGTTAGATTACATCTTGCCTGAAGAAGGGACCTGAGTTGCCTCGAAAGCTTGCATATTGTAATCTTTTTAGGTAGCCATGAATAGGTGTCATTTTGCTTTGCTTTCTCTAAAGACATACAAAATATTTATCATCTTGTATGCAAAATCTCACATTACAACAGGGTAGGAACTTTGAATGTTTTCAGTTTGACTGGTAAGGGGAGAGAGTTAGCCAATATGATAGAGGGAAGGAAGGTTGATATACAGTAATCCCTCCTCGATCTCAGGGGTTGCGTTCCAGAACCCCCCGTGATTGATGAAAATCCGCAAAGTAGAACCCATATGTTTGTAT
Organism: Polypterus senegalus; assembly: GCF_016835505.1. Taxonomy (NCBI): domain Eukaryota; kingdom Metazoa; phylum Chordata; class Cladistia; order Polypteriformes; family Polypteridae; genus Polypterus; species Polypterus senegalus. The sequence goes on from NC_053155.1 coordinate 166,149,888, forward strand.
AGTTATTTTTATATATTTTAAGCCCTTATAAACTTTCCCACACTGTTTATAAATATTCCCCGCACAGTTATACAGCATAAACCCTTTGTATTCTCTTAGATATTAGGTAAGATTCATTGAAATTATGTATGTAAACACACTGTTTATATACAGTAAAACCTAAATATAATTTTAAAGATATCAAACGTCTCCGATATCACATGTGTTACAGACATTACGATAGACAGACCACCAGCAATAAATACGTACAATGCAAGAAAAATTGTATATAGTAAATGTGTGTCCAAAAATGTTTGGAGCCATAATGAAGGGCTTGACAGTGCACAAAGATAAACATAAAAGAGCACAAAAGTTAACTCTTTACACAGCGAAACACGTTGATGCGGAATGAGTGAGAAAAGACTTACTGGTTAATGCTGCGGAAACCAACTGAGGAAGCATGTACAGGAAGTAAAAAGACCCATTGTCTGCAGAACCCGCAAAGCAGCGAAAAATCCACGTTTATATATTTAGACATGCTTATATATAAAATCTGCGATAGAGTGAAGCTGCAAAAGTCAAAGCGCGATATAGCAAGGGATTACTGTATTGTGCATTCAAGAGACGAAATGGAAGGGGAGTAAGGCCAAGTGGATCAGTGGTGCATTCAGATTGTTCTATCATGGTGTGGATGGGAGGAGAAATGAGGCAGGGGTTATTCTGAAGGAACAGTATGTCAAAAGTGTTTTGGAAGTGAAAAGAGTGTCAGACAGAGTAATGATTATGAAGCTGGAAATTGGAGGTGTGATGATGAATGTTGTTAGTGCATATGCCCCACGTGTGCGATGGATGAGAAGATTATTCTGAAGTGAGTTGGATGAAGTGATGGACAGTGTACCCAAGGGACAGAAAGTAGTAATTGGAGTAGATTTCAATGGACATGTTGGTGAAGGGAACAGAGGAGATGAGGAGGTGATGGGCAGGTATGGTGTCAAGGAGAGGAATGAAGAAGGTCAGATGATAGTGGATTTTGCAAAAAGGATGGACAGGGTTGTGGGGAACACGTATTTTAAGGAGAGGGAGGGACATAGGGTGATGTACAAGAATGGAGGAAGATGCTGACAGATTACCGTGGAACCTCAGTTTGTGAGTAACTTGGTAGTTTAGAAACTCACTCACACCAGCCATGATTCTTTTTAAAAGTAAAGTGCAGGTTAATTTGTTTCATGTATTTTTACTTTATATTTTGTATTAATCATTTTTATATGAATAGTTTTGGGTTGTGGAACGAATCATCTGAGTTTCCACTATTTCTTATGGGGAAATTCACTTTGATATATGAGTGCTTTGGACTGCACGTTTCCGGAACGAATTATGCTTGCAAACCGAGGTTCCACTGTATATCATGTGCAGAAGTCAATCTGAAGGAGATTAAAGAGTGCAAAGTGGTGGCAAGGGAAAATGCAGTTAGACAGCATAGGATGGTGGTCTGTAGGATGACGTTGGAGATTAAGAAGAGGAGGAGAGAGGGCAGAGCCAAGGATCAAATGGTGTGAAGTTGAAAAGGAAGACTGCAAGGTTGAGTTTAGGGAGGAGGGAAGACAGGTACTGGCTGGCAATGAAGCAGACAGCAGACAGCTGGGCAACTACAGCAGAAGTAGTCAGGGTGACAACAAGAAGGGTGCTTGGTGTGACATCTGGACAGAGGAAGGAAACCTGGTGGTGGAATGGGGAAGTACAGGAGAGTATACAGAGGAAGAGGATGGGGAAGAAGTGGGATAGTCCGAGAGATGCAGAGAGTAGTCAATAGTACAAGGAGATGAGGTACAAGCTGAAGAGAGAGGTGGCAAAGACTAAATAAATGGGCATATGATGAGTTTTCTGAGAGGTTGGACACTAAAGGAGGGAGAAAAGGACCTGTACCAATTGGCTAGACAGAGGGGCAGGCTGGGAAAGATGTGCAGCAGGTTAGGGTCATAAAGGATAAAGATGCAAGCAATTTCACAAGCGAGGAGGGTGTGTTGAAATAGTGGAAAGAGTACTTTGAGAGGTTGATGAATGAAGAGAATGAGAGAGACAGAGAAAGTTGGATGATGTGGAGATAGTGAATCAGGAAGTGTAGTTGATTAACAAGGAGAAAGTAAGGACAGTTATGAAGAGGATAAAGAATAGAAAGGCCGTTGTTCCAGATGACATACCTGTGGAAGCATAAAAGGTGTTTAGGAGAGATGGCAATGGAGTTTTGGGGTTGGAAAATAAAGAGGATGTGCAGAGCTGTAGTAACTACAGGGGGTTAATATTGATAATCCACAGAATAAAGTTATGGGAAAGAGTAGTTGAAGCTAGGTTAAGAAGGGAGGTGATAATTAGTGAGCAGCATTATGGTTTTATGCAAAGGAAGAGCACAACAGATGCTGTGTTTGCTCTGAGGGAGTTGATGGAGAAGTATTAAGAAGGCCAGAAGGAGTTGCATTGTTTTTTTGTGGACCTGGAGAAAGCATATGACATGGTGCCTTGAGAGGAGTTGTATGAGGAAGTGGGGAGTGGCAGAGAAGTATGTAAGAGTTGTACAGGATATGTCTGAGGGAAATGTGACCATGGTGTGGTCTGCGGTAGGACTGACCGATGCATTCAGCAGGGCTCTGAGCCCTTTCTTATTTGCAGTGGTGATGGACAGGTTGACAGACAAGAATAGTCAGGAGTCCCCATAGACTATGATGTTTGCCTATGACATTGTGATCTGTAGCGAGAGTAGGGAGCAGGTTGAGGAGACAATGGAGAGGTAGCGGTACGCTCTAAAGAGGAGAGGAACGAAGATCAGTAGGAACAAGGCACAATACGTGTGTAGATGAGAGGGAAGTCAGTGGAATAATGAGGATGCAAGCAGTAGAGTTGGCAAAGGTGGATGAGTTTAACACTAGAATTACCAGAGCCTACGAAAAAACTCGTAATTCCGTCCCCCCTTAAACTGCTTCTTAAATCCCTTCACACCTCTCCGCCAGCGCCCTTTGTTTTCTAAATGTGCTGATAAAGAGAAGCTCAGAGCAGCCGGCTATTCCATCCCCCCACCAATTTAGAACGTGCACGAACTTCTCTCAGCTCAGGCCTTGATTGAGTATCTGGGAGTGAAGTGGAGTTTTAGAGTGGAAATAATAGATCGTTGTTTGGAACACACGCATTTCATGTCTGTTCCGTTTCTACAGTAATCTGTGTAAACACATTGTTAAAACAGAAACGTTTATTTATATTCTAGTAGTAGATGACAAAATGTAGGCATAAACTATATAATGTATGAAGCCTGAAGTCCAAATAGCAAAGAAACATTTTCACAAGAATAACACAATTGCACTTTTATTCAAACATATAACTGCAGAAACAAAAGGCCTTAACATGCGACATTGACACCAGTTTACTGTAACTGACTCCGTGGCTCAATAGACTCAGCCCCCGCTTGGTAATCAAAGGGTCGCGGGTTCGATCCTGCGCCCCTCCGTTTTGAGAAGAAAACTGCTCTTATTCTTACTGTTTTAGGATAAAAGCATACATTTGATTTCAGTCTGTAACAGCCGGTGCAATTTATGATCCATGTAAAGGTTAGCTTTTTTTTTTTATTCACTTTTCACTCTCTCAGTCGCGTTCAGAATCAATCCATACAACCCCATCTGACACGGCTGTTTTCACTAAAGACGCGCTATAGCTCTGCAGTGTACCACGATGCATACTAACGCACAATCACCCCCAAACCCCGGTTCTGACACACAAACGCTGGCGAAGCTGCCTTCTTCGTATCTCACCATCACTTGATTTTCGTTTTATTGAGTGTTCCTGCCAGTCCCCGCATGTTGCTGTATGCTTTTTCTTTTGTACTACAGGACATGCAGAGGAAAGAATGGTAAAGACCAGTAACTTCGGCGCTATATGCAATCATCAGACACTCCCCATCTGCCCGTGTCGTTCAAACACAGGAACATATATTGGTGTAAAAGTATAACAAAAGTGCACTTTTATTCAAGTGCACTTTTTCCATCGCCTTTTCCTGTAAGAAGTAGTGTACACACTTCTCTCTATGCTGTGGTTTCTATTACACACCTGAAAGAAAGAGACAATACATATGAACATATCCAGCATACAGCAACATGCGGGACTGGCAGGAACACTCAATAAAACTGAATAAAAAGAAAATCAAGTGACGGTGAGATACGAAGAAGGCAGCTTCGCCAGCGTCTGTGTGTCAGAACCGGGTGGGGGGGCGTTAGTATGCATCATGGTACACTGCAGAGCTATAGCGCGTCTGTATTCTGTTTCTTTTGTACACCAGGGCACGCAGAGGAGAGAATAGTAAAGAGCAGTAAGTTCGGCGCTATATGCAATCATCAGACACTCCCCATCTGCCCGTTGTTTTGTTATACTTTTCAATACTTTTATACTGCTCAAACGTGCATGCTCAAAAAATACACGTGTAATGCCACGAAAAGTGCACGCAGACACTTCATTTCGCAAACAAAACAAGTGCAAGACTACCTGTATAACCGAAGAAAAAGAAAGCAAGTTACAGTAGGCGATTGATATGACAGCTTGCATGGTGCAATGCTAAGAAGTGCTGATTTTCATTCCGTGCTATATGAAATCATCACATTCAAATATTAACAGTTCCCACACACCCAAGGACCGTCCTTCCTACATTTACGACATGTGTAATTGTTGCAGTGCACACACCTCTCTGTGCTATGATTTCTATCACACTGAATGAGCACCTGACAGTGTACTTTCTTACACCAATATATGTTCCTGTGACGGTGAGATACGAAGAAGGCAGCTTCGCTAGCGTTAGTGTGTCAGAACCGGGGTGATTGTGCGTTAGTATGCATCGTGGTACACTGCAGAGCTATAGCGCGTCTTTAGTGAAAACAGCCGTGTCAGATGGGGTTGTATGGATTGATTCTGAACGCGACTGAGAGAGTGAAAAGTGAATAAAAAAAAAAGCTAACCTTTACATGGATCATAAATTGCACCGGCTGTTACAGACTGAAATCAATTGTATGCTTTTATCCTAAAACAGTAAGAATAAGAGCAGTTTACTTCTCAAAACGGAGGGGCGCAGGATCGAACCCGCGACCCCTTGATTCCCAAGCAGGGGCTGAGTCTATTGAGCCACGGAGTCAGTTACAGTAAACTGGTGTCAATGTCGCATGTTAAGGCGGCTTTTTGTTTCTGCAGTTATATGTTTGAATAAAAGTGCAATTGTGTTATTCTTGTGAAAATGTTTCTTTGCTATTTGGACTTCAGGCTTCATACATTATATAGTTTATGCCTACATTTTGTCATCTACTACTAGAATATAAAAAAACGTTTCTGTTTTAACAATGCGTTTACACAGATTACTGTAGAAACGGAACAGACATGAAATGCGTGTGTTCCAAACAACGATCTATTATTTCCACTCTAAAACTCCACTTCACTCCCAGATACTCAATCAAGGCATGAGCTGAGAGAAGTTCATGCACGTTCTAAATTGGTGGGGGGATGGAATAGCCGGCTTCTCTTTATCAGCACATTTAGAGAACAAAGGGCGCTGGCGAAGAGGTGTGAAGGGATTTAGGAAGCAGTTTAAGGTGGGACGGAATTACGAGTTTTTTCGTAGGCTCTGGTAATTCTAGTGTTAAATACTAAGGATCAACAGTACAGAGTAACAGGGATTGTGTTAAAGAGGTGAAGAGTGCAGGCAGGGTGGCATGGGTGGAAAAGTGTGTCAAGAGTAATTTGTTACAGACGGTCATCAGCAAGAGTGAAAGGGAAGATCTATAGGACGGTAGCGAGACCAGCTATGTTATATGGACTGGAGACCCTGCTGGAGGTGGCAGAGTTAAAGATGCTAAGATTTGCATTGGGTATGACAAGAATGGACAGGATTAGACATGAGTACATTAGAAAGTCTGCTCAGGTTGGACAGTTGGGAGACAAAGTCAGATAGGTGAGATTGCGTTGGTTTGGACATGTGCAGAGGAGAGATGCTGGGTTAATTGGGAAAAGGATGTTAAAGATAGAACTGCCAGGCAAGAAGAAAAGAGGAAGTCCTAAGAAGGTTTATGGATATGGTCAGAGAGAACATGCAGGTGTTGGGTGTAACAGAGCAAGATGCAGAGGCCAGGAAGATACTGTATGGAAAAAGATGATCCGCTGTGGCAACACCTAACGGGAGCAGCCGGAAGAAGGAGGAAGCCTTTGTCACTTTTCTTTTGTATTGTGCCCTTTTTGTCCTATCCACTAGAAGGGACGTAATTTACATTTTCACGCACATTTGAAGGTATAGTTATTAAAACTATATTGTTATAATTTTAGCTTAGAAAAGAACATTGATTTGTGAGTATATGAAAGTACCCCTCAATGCAGCTAGTGTATTCTGGTGATTTCATTGGACATTTTCATTTATCAGTCAGTTTTCCCATCTAGAGCGAATACCAAAGCCTCATCTATTTTCAGTTACTTATTCTGGGTATTTCATTGATGAAAACATGTGTGACCTGTTAATTGTTAGTGCAGCTTTACCAAACATCAAATAGGACCTGCTAAAAACATACTACCTGGTCCATTAGTGGGTTAGTCAAGCTCAAGTAGAATCATTATTAGCCAATCTTAATTGCCAAAATGTTTTTATTCCAACATGTGTTAAACAATATCTGCCAGATTTAGGCTCAAAGGGAGTTTAATAGCTTTCATATGTTGCTTATTAAATGAATGGTCTGAGTTGTTACAACATATGTTCATTATTTGATCCAGAAATGTTTGTAGAAATGCACTTTTTAGTCACAGAAAAACGTTACATTTTTGTCATTACTGTTTTTACCAAAGTTTAAGTAGTGACTTCAACAGTATTTCAAAAAATAAGAACTTTTTGAAAGAATACACTTTAAACATTTGGAAATGGATAGATGACATAATCAGCATCAGCAAGTATCAAAAATAACTATAAGAGTGTTTCTGGTAATCGTGAAAGTGAAAGCATTTTTAGAATTAAATAGCCATTTGCTTAAACTTATTGCTGGTTAAAGTGACAAATGACAGAGCATGCAGTGCACTTGATTCTTGCATCTCATGATTGTACTGGAAGCCCTAATATGTCACATTATCGTAAGAAAATTGAGTTTGTCACAGTTGTATGTATTAGGTTGAAAGGCATGAATTGTGTCCAATTTGACAACTCTAGAAAACTTGTGTTTTAGACTTGAAATTAGTCAAACAAAACTGATAAATTGTAGCAAAAACTAAAAGAGAACTGGTGAAAATAAAAAACTAAATAAAAACTAAAACTTTAAAATATTGTGTATCCCTTTTTGTTAGACTCATGAACTAGGTGTTCAGTCATGGTGGTACATTGACAAAAACTGTATTTTCATTTATTTTATTTGCCAAATCAAGTTAGCCTATTAGCATTATTATTCCTTACAATGAATTGAAAAATACTTATTGTTAGTCCACCTGGGGTCTAGATTTTAAAAGCACAGTGGCATAGTGCACTAAACACTAATCATTAAACAAAGCAGTGGCAATATCCATGTAAATGAAAGTCACCAGTAGGGTCTTCTCACTTCTACAAGTTTGTTGACTTTTGAAAAAATTAGTTACGCACATTTCTTCAAGCAGCAAGTATAAGCACAAAACCCAACATTAAATTGAAAAGCATCAGTTCAGGCAGTATTCCACAACATAATATTACATTGTACAGAAACTAAACAAGAAAAATCCGTATGTGCCACCCTACAATCATATAACTGTTAAGGTTTGATTACTTGGCTATAATTTATTCTACAGATGTACTTTTCTGTGTTAGCAATGTTCTTTTTTTAAATTTCTTTCAAGAAAGTAAATTAGTATACAATCAAGCAGATACAATTACATAAGAAATAGCTTCAAAATCAATCTAGAAAAAACATCAGAGAATAAAAGAAATACATATATATATATATATATATATAAAATATGAAAAACAAAAACCTCACAAAGGAAGAATTCTGATTATAGAGCTTGTCCTTTTCTGTAAAGTGCCTCTTTTGGAGACATGGCATATTCATGATCTATTCTACAGTAGATATCTCAATAATTAACTTTGACACCTTCTTGATATCTTATGTTTTGAGAGAGAGATTAAATAATCTGTCCTCATAAAAACTTCCTCAGTCTTTCCGAAAATATTTATGAAGAAACCTCTGAGGATGGATTGGTCTCTAAAGAAAAAAAATGTTTTGAGAAGTTCTGTAAAGTTAACATCTGCTAACAACAGATCAGACACTAGATAAGAGTGTAGGGCATAATGATTCAAGCACTGAGATCAGAGGAGCCTGATCAGAAATAACAATAGAGTCATACTTAGATTTGATAAATACTGTAGATAGATAGTGGGCAATAAATTATTGATGAAGAAACAATCAATTCTTGTGTAGTTTTGATATATTGGTGAGAAGGAGTATTCTCTTGAACATGAATTTAAGAAGCTTCATGAGTCTGATAAGTTATCATCCATTACGAACTGTGTGATTGTCTTTGTAGCATTAGATGTTATTGTCACTGTAGTTGGTGATCTATCCGGGTGTGAATTTATCAAAATGAAATCAAAGCTATTTATAAAGCACATCTAAAAACAGCAAATAGCAGATAGAACTAAAACTGCAGCATAAGCACAAAATCAAGCTAAACTAATAAAGACAATACAAAATAGGTCTCCAAACCCCAAAGAATAAGATAAAATTACTCCTAAGCCAGACCATAACAAAAATTCATTATTCTGTATCTTTAAAAGCCCAAGAAAAAAATGTGAGTTTTTTACAGTCAGAATTTAAATGTAGACACCATGGAAGTTCTAATGAACACGGGTAACTCATTCCAGAGTTTTGGAACAGCCACTGAAAAAGCTCAGTAGAAAAAAATAGAAAACGTGGCACTGATAAAATATTGAGAAGATGATCACAGGAGGAAGAATGTTGGATGAAGGGATCTGAATTATACAGAGGAATCAGATATTTATTGCTTAAAAAACAAAGGGAGCACTTTACAATATTCTCAACCTAACAGGCAGCCAATGAAGAGTCTCCAAGATAGGAGTAATATGTTCCCTCTTTTGTGAACCTGTTAACATCATGGCAGCAGCATTTTGAACTAACTGAAGAAGAGCTAGGGAGGCCCAGCTGACCAAAGTAGAGAAAATGACATTAATCCATCATATTGGAGACAAAAGCATGGAAAAAGATTTGATTTTTAGCTATGTTTCCGACTTGATAGAAACTGTGCGTGACTACAGTATTTATCTGTCTGTTGAAGCAGGGAGAAGAATCCATAAATCACCCCTAGGTTTGTTATATGTGTTTCAATATTGGGGACAAATGGTCAAGGTTATTTCTAAGGCTACTGATGGGAATAGGAGGGCCTACAGCTAAGGTTATTAGCCATCCAGCGTTTGACATGATTAAATGTTATTAACCTCCTTAGCATTAGACCTGTGAGATACTTAGGCTGCAAAAACCGTGCTAAAAACATTAGTCCCGAGTGTCTTTTGGGGAACTGTACAGATGCATCTTGCGTAAATGTTACAACTGAGAGTCATTTGGGCTGTAAAAGTGCTGTCCGCATAAGTCCCGAACATTACACAGGGAAACGTTATAGACGGGTGATCAGTAACCCTCTTCGTGATAATGACATCTCGTAAGAAACGTTTTTCAGTAGCCCAGGTGTTTCACACTGTTGCTAGAGATACAAGTAAGGTTGTTGAGGAGCTTCTCATCAGCAGTGATGAGGAAGTGAATCTGTCCTCGGGTGGTGAAACTGAAATGCACAGTGAGCCCGAGAGTGATTGTGATGAATCCAAAATTGACCCTCAAGTCCGGCTGTCTGTTGACCCTGCTTCAAATAAACCAGCACCACCTTTTTTTGATTTTGTGCGGCAGCCAGGAATAAAAGTGGCCGTTGATAGCCAAGATCCACTCACTTAAATTTATTCCTGGATTATAACATGATCGGCAGAATTGTTGTTGAGACAAATGGTTACGCTGAACTGTGTTGGGCAAATAACCATACAGCTAAGCTGTTTTCCCGTTCAAACAAATGGGATCCAGTAACTGCTAATGATATCAGGGAATTTTTATGCTTATTGATATTGCAAGGACTTATAGTGAAACCTGAACAGAGATGGTACTGGTCCAAGGAAAAAATTTTGGCAACACTGTTCTTTGGAGAAACTATGTCTGAGTGTAGGTTTTTCACTAATTATGAAATATCTGCACTTTACCAACAATGAAGACTTTGATAAGAATACCCATCCAATACCCACACTGAAAAAATTTGGGAGGTATACTAGCCCATTGTAGCAAAATTTTGGAGCATTTACATTCCGAACTGTGTAGTCAGAATCAATGAAAGTCTTTTGTCTGATAGAGGCAGGCTGTCATGGATACAGTACATCTCGTCAAAATGATCAAGATCTGGCATACTGTAAAGTTTTATGAGATTTGTGTATCTAAAACAGGATACATCCGGAATTCGGTTCTGTACACAGGGAAAGGGACAATGTTTGATCTGAGATGCAATCAGTACGGAGTTGCTGTGTCATTGGTGCTGACTTTGATAGATACTCAGCTGGATCAAGGTTACTTTGTAACCATGGACAATTTTTATACTGCGGTGAAGCTATTTGACATCTTGCTGCAAAGAAAGACTGACGCATATGGAACAGTGCGTCCCAACCGTCATGGCATGCCTGAAGACTTTGGCAGAGCTAAATTATAGCGAGGTGCATTAGTAGCTTGGTAAAAATTGAAGGACAAGAATGATGTTTCTCTTCTTACTGTACGTAATGAAGCTACAGTCACTGTACAAGCAAAAGGTAACAAGCAGGTTACGAACCCTTGTGCTGTGGTCGACTACAATAGCACGATGGCCGGCATAGATCACGCAGATCGAGTGTTGACATTTTATCCCGTTGGGGGCAACAAAAGATATTACAAAAAGATACTTTGTCATCTGGTAGAACATTGCATTTGGAATGCATTCGTCTTAGACAAACTAGAAGCTGGCAAACTTTACATGCCAGCTCATAGAATAGATCATTGCCACACATCTACCGTCCACCCTACTGCAGAAGATACACAGTTGACCCACCCCATTGCAGCACAGTCCAGAGCATCTTCTTGGTAGAAATATTTCAATTATATACATCTAACAGAACAAAACCAACCTAACTCTTACCTATGCAGTGTGCTGTTCTAAAACTGATAAATCCAGAAAGAAAATCCAAAAATAAATACTCTATTATTGTCCCGACTATGACACTGGATTGTGTCTTTCACCGTGCTTTAAGATTTACCACAAAGTACTTGTTTTGAGATTATGTACTGTTTTGGCATCATTAATAGTAGTATTATTATTACTGTTATTATTTTTGTTCATTTCAAATTATTTTTATTCATCATTATTATTATTTGACTCGTTGTTGTACTTTTGAGAATTAATAAAAATGTAATTCTTCATGCCCAAAAAAAGCAATGCTTTTTAAGTTTTTTGGAATAAAATGCAACCCTAAGGAGGTTAAAATCTTCAACCATTATAATTTTAGGAACACTCATGTTGGGAATTTATGAAAGTATGTTTTGGATAAAATCTCAATCATCCACATTATATTTATCAATATTATTTTAGAATTGAATAAATTAGCCATTACCATGTCTTAGCATCCTTCAGGATCAGATACTACATCTAATGCTACAAATGAGATTTGTTTATGAATTAAAATTTTCTCATCTCTGGTTTTCTTTATATAGCTGGAGTGAAACATTGGGCTAGTCCTATCTCTTTGCAGTCAAAACTGGTCCTTTATTATTAATTGAGCCTCATGTAATAATACTGTGTTAGCCTTTAGACATGTGGTGGGGAAAATAACTTTTTTTTGTCTTTAGTTCATGACTGAGGCCTTTGACATTCCAGCATAATAAGTTCAATGTTTGGTTAGACAGATACTGCTGCTGAGTGTGTGAGGACAGTTTGTAATCTAATGCAGTTCGTTTTGCAGCAGTTAAAAGAGATACCTGGGAAAGTACATGTTTGGCAGTTTTTGAATATAAGCTCTTCTTTGTGTCAGAGAAACAACACCAAATTTTCTTTTTGCCGTAGTTAACGAAATCTTGGCTTTGAGGCATTTGATCCAGGATTTAAAGTCCTCTTATTTTGGGAAATAATTCAGCTACAATTTATGTGTATTCCCTTTATATCCATATGGATGCCCTTTATCTATCCCAAGTGTGGTAATAAGTTCCTTTTACTCTGGAGAACATATGTTCATCTAAGTCTTTTTCATGCACAGAATGCAGGGTTACGTATCCAGGGACAGTTGATGTTTGTGACCTGCAGGGTGTTTTGGAAGGGGTTGATGCAGATGACCTGGCCCTGCCTAGTTCAGATGTGGCACTCGAAAGTATCAAATTTTCATTCATTCCTGCATGCCTGCCTCCCCACTTTTTTGCTCTCACCTTTGCTGTCAGCCTGAATGAATGCTGTATTGTGGGGTCCTAGCTGATACATTCCTTTACCTGTCTACTCAAGCTCAATTTATGGTAGGCCATATTGTGAACCTGAACTTGAGACTGGATTAGACTTTGGATTTTTAGCTGCTTTTACCTTGTCTTTAAGGTATTTCTGTCCCCTTGGGTTCTTTCTCTTGTTTTAATACAAGATGTTCCTCCTGGGCTAAGGAAATACAGGATATCTCAAAAATAAAAAAGGGGGTAAAATAAATACCACTGCCAGCAGAGCGATCTTCATCTTCTACAACAGACGAGATCAAATAATTAATTTTTTAAACCTGTTATGTAACAGTCCCTGTTTATTCCTAACTGACAAAAATAATGACAATACTAAACAAATCCACAGTTATTTTATTTATTTTTGGTTAAACTGCATCGTTTATATTACTTTACTGCTCTTTATTTACTATTTTTCTCCCAATTTTTCCCCTAGCTTAAAATCATAACTGACTTGTATTTAGATAGATAGATAGATATTTTAAACAAAATATGCTCACACAGATGTACAAGATTGCATCTTTTGTTGATCCCTTTTTCAAAATAAAACTTGAAGTTTAATGTTTAATATTTAGTAGCTTTATAATTTTGGTTCCTTTTCCATTCAGACACATAAGTAATTCCTTCAGTCTTGGATATTGTATGTTGCTTGTTCTATGTTTATGACCAGGTTTTATTATGAGGATGTAGAAGTAGTGTATTCTGTTGCAATTTTTTTTAATTACCATTCAAACTGAAATGACTTTGTTTAAACACAGATATTTCTTTTTAATAGATGCAGAAACAAGAATTGGCAAGGAAGAAAAAATTATCCACTGTAGCTGACCAAGCCTCATTTGACAGCGTCCTTCAGACTGCTAAGGAAACGTGGAAGGCTGAGAAAAGAAAGAAGAGCAGTGTTTCTGTCTGTCTAAAGAAAATGACCACTTATTGTGAAAAGAACTTGATCAGAAATGCAAGTAGGTGACACTGATGAATTGCTGTATTTGAACTAGTTATAATTTCCTTTTTTAATGTTTGTTTATAACCAATATTTGTTTATTTTTAACCAATTTTATCAAGCATAAAGTCATGACTGAATAATGCTTGTATATATTCATAATAACTATATTGTCAAGTCTCCAAATTAGAAAGAAAGAGAAAAAATTAAAATCTACTTACTTAACAAAAGCTTCTATACCCCATGTTTGAAGAATAAGTCCTGCATCAAAAGCCCATTACATTTGCCCAATCCTGGGGTCTTCATGTTCAGTACTGGAGAACCAGAGTGACTGTGGGATTTTGTTTCAGACCAACTGCTTACTTAGAAGTCAGTCCTTGCTGATAACGGCACACACATCTTTGTCTTGTCTGTATTTTCATTGTACCATATCTGGTTACTCACATAGATTTTTTCCTTTAATATGTACCAAATTTGTGGCCATTTTTCCCCCATTATTTTTAGATTTTTTTTTTTAAACAAGTTATTCATGATGAATAGACAGGTGCAAATGAGACCGTCACAACTGTTGAAAAAGGTTTCTGTGTTGCTGTGCTATTTTTCATTGATAAGATGATCAGAAATACCGCTCATGTAGTGAACAAAATTTTTCCCCTTAAAAGCTTTTTCATTAAGTATGGACAGAATTGTCAAACACTGCAGGAGGTTCGTGCCTAGGTATAATATTTTAAAGATTGATATTGTCAGTAGGGTTGTCAAAAAGTATTGAGATATTGATAGGTATCAATTTTACCATTTTGAAATTACTTCAATGCTCATTTTCCATTATATTAATTCTACAGCATACATTACAAATAAGTTTATGGTTCATATATCAGATATATATATATCTTGTATAATACACTACCGTGGCTGTTCATTTGTCTGTCCAGGATTTGAAATCGCCTGTAGCTCGCAAACTGTTTCACCTATTGACTTGAAATGTGGTACACATACATTATGTGACGTCTACTATCCGCTTTCGGGGTGATGATTTTTATTACTCTTTTTATTTTTATTTTATTTTATTGTAGAATCAACTCTCAGGAGCGCGCAGCAGGACGGCCGTGCGGCACATGCGTATGGGCGCCATTTATATTCTCTACCACCTTCGCTAATCATTCTTGAGGAAGATTGAAAAATTAAAGAAAACGTACTAAGTAATTGCAACACAAAAACTAACTTAATCAGTTTTAACGCGAAAAGATGCAGACGAAAGAAGAGAAGCAGCAGGTTGCTAGGGTCGAGAAAAGAACAGCTGCTCAGGAAGCAGTAAACACATCAACCTCTGAGCAAACGAATGCCAGACAGAGAAAGAGGATGAAAACTAGGAATGCTCAAGTCAAGTGTATTTACTGCACGTTATCATGCCGTTACTATTTTTAATAAATTTGCAAAAACCTCAAGTAATATTTTTCACATTGTCATTATGGGGTGTTGTGTGTAGAATTCTGAGGAAAAAAATGAATTTAATCCATTTTGGAATAAGGCTGTAACATAACAAAATGTGGAAAAAGTAATGCGCTGTGAATACTTTCTGGATGCACTATGTGTGTGTTTGTATATATATATATACAGTGGTGTGAAAATCTATTTGCCCCCTTCCTGATTTCTTATTCTTTTGCATGTTTGTCACACAAAATGTTTCTGATCATCAAACACATTTAACCATTAGTCAAATATAACACAAGTAAACACAAAATGCAGTTTTTAAATGATGGTTTTATTATTTAGGAGAAAAAAATCCAAACCTACATGGCCCTGTGTGAAAAGTAATTGCCCCTGAACCTAATAACTGGTTGGGCCACCCTTAGCAGCAATAACTGCAATCAAGCGTTTGCGATAACTTGCAATGAGTCTTTTACAGCACTCTGGAGGAATTTTGGCCCACTCATCTTTGCAGAAGTGTTGTAATTCAGCTTTATTTGAGGGTTTTCTAGCATGAACCGCCTTTTTAAGGTCATGCCATAGCATCTCAATTGGATTCAGGCCAGGACTTTGACTAGGCCACTCCAAAGTCTTCATTTTGTTTTTCTTCAGCCATTCAGAGGTGGATTTGCTGGTGTGTTTTGGGTCATTGTCCTGTTGCAGCACCCAAGATCGCTTCAGCTTGAGTTGACGAACAGATGGCCGGACATTCTCCTTCAGGATTTTTTGGTAGACAGTAGAATTCATGGTTCCGTCTATCACAGCAAGCCTTCCAGGTCCTGAAGCAGCAAAACAACCCCAGACCATCACACTACCACCACCATATTTTACTGTTGGTATGATGTTCTTTTCTGAAATGCTGTGTTCCTTTTACGCCAGATGTAACGGGACATTTGCCTTCCAAAAAGTTCAACTTTTGTCTCATCAGTCCACAAGGTATTTCCCCAAAAGTCTTGGCAATCATTGAGATGTTTCTTAGCAAAATTGAGATGAGCCCTAATGTTCTTT
This sequence comes from Polypterus senegalus, assembly GCF_016835505.1. NCBI lineage: Eukaryota > Metazoa > Chordata > Cladistia > Polypteriformes > Polypteridae > Polypterus > Polypterus senegalus. The sequence goes on from NC_053155.1 coordinate 166,165,842, forward strand.
TTGCTTAACAGTGGTTTGCGTCTTGGAAATCTGCCATGCAGGCCGTTTTGCCCAGTCTCTTTCTTATGGTGGAGTCGTGAACACTGACCTTAATTGAGGCAAGTGAGGCCTGCAGTTCTTTAGACGCGTTGTCCTGGGGTCTTTTGTGACCTCTCGGATGAGTCATCTCTACGCTCTTGGGGTAATTTTGGTCGGCCGGCCACTCCTGTGAAGGTTCACCACTGTTCCATGTTTTTGCCATTTGTGGATAATGGCTCTCACTGTGGTTCGCTGGAGTCCCAAAGCTTTAGAAATGGCTTTATAACCTTTACCAGACTGATAGATCTCAATTACTTCTGTTCTCCTTTGTTCCTGAATTTCTTTGGATCTTGGCATGATGTCTAGCTTTTGAGGTGCTTTTGGTCTACTTCTCTGTGTCAGGCAGCTCCTATTTAAGTGATTTCTTGATTGAAACAGGTGTGGCAGTAATCAGGCCTGGGGTGGCTACGGAAATTGAACTCAGGTGTGATACACCACAGTTAGGTTATTTTATAAACAAGGGGGCAATTACTTTTTCACACAGGGCCATGTAGGTTTGGATTTTTTTTCTCCCTAAATAATAAAAACCATCATTTAAAAACTGCATTTTGTGTTTACTTGTGTTATATTTGACTAATGGTTAAATGTGTTTGATGATCAGAAACATTTTGTGTGACAAACATGCAAAAGAATAAGAAATCAGGAAGGGGCTAATAGTTTTTCACACCACTGTATGTATATATATATATATATATATATATATATATATATATATATATATATATATATATACACTGCTCACAAAAATTAAAGGAACACTTTAAAGAAACACATTAGATACATCAGATCTCAATATGAAGTTGGATATCTATACAAATAACGACAGGGCAATGTCTTAGGAACAAAAGGATGCCAAGTCTTTTAATGGAAATAAAAGTTTTCTGCCTACAGAGGGCTCAATTGTGTAGACACCCTAAAATCAGAGTGAAATGAAGATGTGGCAGGCTAGTCCATTTTTCAAAAACTTAATTTCTGCTACTCAAAATGCTTTTCAGTATCTTGTGTGGCCCCACGAGCTTGTATGCATGCTTGACAACGTCGGGCATGCTCCTAATGAGACGACGGATGGTGTCTTGTGGCATTTCCTCCCAGATCTGTATGAGGGCATCCCTGAGCTGTTGTACAGTCTGAGGAGCAACCTGGCGCCTAATGGACCAAACATAATGTCCCACAGATGTTCTATTGGGTTTAAGTCAGGGGATCGTGAAGGCCATTCAATTGTTTCAATTCCTTCATCCTCCAGGTACTGCCTGCATACTTTTGCCACATGAGGCCGGGCATTGTCGTGCATTAGGAGGAAACCAGGACCTACTGCACCAGCGTAGGGTCTGACAATGGGTCCAAGGATTTCATCCTGATACCTAATGGCAGTCAAGATGCCGTTGTCTAGCCTGTAGAGGTCTGTGAGTCGCTCCATGGATATGCCTCCAAGATCATCACTGACCCACCACCAAACCAGTCATGCTAAACGATGTTACAGGCAGCATAATATTCTCCACGGCTTCTCCTGACCCTTTCACGCCTTTCACATATACTCAGGGTGAACCTGCTCTCATCTGTGAAAAGCACAGGACGCCAGTGGTGGACCTGCCAATTCTGGTATTCTATGGCAAATGCCAATTGAGCTCCCGGTGCTGTGCAGTGAGCACAGGGCAGTAGCCATTTGGGCCCTCAGGCAACCCTCATGAAGTCTGTTTCTGATTGTTTGGTCAGAGACATTCACACCAGTGGCCTGCTGGAGGTCATTTTGTAGGGCTCTGGCAGTGCTCATCCTGTTCCTCCTTGCCCAAAGGAGCAGATACTGGTCCTGCTGATGGGTTATGGACCTTCTATGGCCCTCTCCAGCTCTCCTAGAGTAACTGCTTGTCTCCTAGAATCTCCTCCATGCCCTTGAGACTGTGCAGGAGACACAGCAAACCTTCTGGCAATGACACATATTGATGTGCCATCCTGGAGAAGTTGGACTACCTGTGCAACCTCTGTAGGGTCCAGGTATCACCTCGTGCTACCAGTAGTGACACTGACTGTAGCCAAATGCAAAACTAGTGAAGAAACAGTCAGAAAAGATGAGGAGGAAAAATGTCAGTGGCCTCCACCTGTTAAACCATTCCTGTTTTGGGGTCATCTCATTGTTGCCCCTCTAGTGCATCTGTTGTTAATTTCATTAACACCACAGCAGCTGAAACTGATTAACAACCCCTCTGCTACTTAACTGACCAGATTAATATCCCATAAGTTTCATTGACTTTATGCTATACTCTGATTAAAAGTGTTCCTTTAATTCTTTTGAGCAGTATATATATATATATATATATATATATATATATATATATATATATATATATATATATATATATTAATGGATTTAGATCGGTTTTTATTTTAATAATTTGCTTGAATATTCCATTTGTTTTTGCGAGTTATCCATCATGTGAAATATTGCAGTCATGTGAAAAAGTTTGGGAAGCCCTCTTAATTCTTTGGATTTTTGTTTATCATTTCCTGAGCTTTCAAAGTAGCAATGTCCTTTTAATATATGACATGCCTTATGGAAACAGTAGTATTTTAGCAGTAACATTAATTTTTATTGGATCAACAGAAAATATGCAATATGCATCATAACAAAATGAGACAGGTGCATAAATTTGGGCACCCCAACAGAGATATTACATCAGTACTTAGTTGAGCCTCCCTTTGCAAATAGTGTCTGGAGGTATTTTTGACCATTCTTCCATACAAAATCTCTCCAGTTCAGTTAAATTTGATGGCTGCCGAGCATGGACAGCCTTCTTCAAATCATCCCATAGATTTTCGATGATATTCAAGTCAGAGGACTGTGACAGCCATTCCAGAACATTGTACTTCTCCCTCTGCATGAATGTCTTTGTAGATTTCGAACTGCATGTTGGGTCATTGTCTTGTTGGAATATCCAACCCCTGCGTAACTTCAACTTTGTGACTGATACTTGAACATTATCATGAAGAATTTGTTGATATTGGGTTGAATTCATCTGACCCTCGACTTTAACAAGGGCCCCAGTCCCTGAACTAGCCACACAGCCCCACAGCATGATGGAACCTTCACCAAATTTGACAGTAGGTAGCAGGTGTTTTTCTTGGAATGCGGTGTTCTTCTTCCGCCATGCAAAGCGCTTTTTGTTATGACCAGATAACTCAATTTTTGTCTCATCAGTCCAAAGCACTTTGTTCCAAAATGAATCTGGCTTGTCTATATGAGCATTTGCATACAACAAGTGACTCTGTTTGTGGCACGAGTGTAGAAAGGGCTTCTTTCTCATCACCCTGCCATACAGATGTTCTTTGTGCAAATTGCACTGAATTGTAGAACGATGTACAGATACACCATCTGCAGTAAGATGTTCTTGCAGGTCTTTGGGGGTGATCTGTGGGTTGTCTGTAACCATTCTCACAATCCTGCGCATATACCGCTCCTGTATTTTTCTTGGCCTGCCAGACCTGAGTTTAACAGCAACTGTGCCTGTGGCCTTCCATTTCCTGATTACATTCCTTACAGTTGAAACCGATAGTTTTAAACCTCTGAGATAGCTCTTTGTAGCCTTCCCCTAAACCATGATACTAAACAATCTTTGTTTTCAGATCTTTTGAGAGTTGCTTTGAGGATCCCATGCTGTCACTCTTCAGAGGAGAGTCAAAGGGATGCACAACTTGCAGTTGACAACCTTAAATACTTTTTCTCATGATTGGACACACCTGTCTATGAGGTTCAAGGCTTAACGAGCTAATCCAACCAATTTGGTGTTGCAAGTAATCAGTATTGAGCAGTTACATGCATTCAAATCGACAAAATTAAAGTAGGGAGCTGGGCAGGGCCACAGATCACACTTACAGGTGAGAGGTGAAGACACAATGACACTGTTGCCCGAGTAATGCTCGGGACTTGTGCTGACAGCACTTTTACAGCCTGAGTGATTCTCGGTTCTGACGCTTACACAAGACGCATCTGTACAGTTGCCCAAGTGACACTTGGGACTAATGCTTTTAGCACGGTTGTTGCAGCCGTGTCCATTTTGCGCCTCAAGATGGCTACAGAGGGGCCTCTGGATAGATGTCAGTTCACCTCTAATTTATACCTTTTATTTTCACAAGTCCAGGCAGATTCTGGAACAAGCTAGAGTTCATTCACATAGTTTGGAATGCCAGTCGGAGAAGGTGCAGCTGGATTCCGGCATCCCTGTTAAATCTGCTTTCTGAACAGGCCTGGTATGCCATGAAAGCCTACACATTCTGCTAGTACCCACTTTATCCTACAATAATTATAAACCTGTAAATTTATTGTTGAGTTTGACATAGGGTTGTGACTAGGGAATGTCATGATACCAGAATTTTTGTATGCGATACCAATATCAGGTGTGGAAGAATCTTGGAATTTTAACATATTCAATACCTTTAAATACCATGGAAAAAAGTGGAAATTATTGTGCCTTTTTCTGTATTCAAATACATAAATTATACAAATTATAACTGTTTTAAAGTACTGATATCAATCAAGCAGTTACCTTTCATTTAAGGAAACAATTATTGGAATTCATTAATATAAACATACAATATGAGGCTTGAATTTTAATTTGTGGAAGAGATGGAAATCCACTCCGTATAACAAAAAAAAAGTCATGTTTGTTATCATGGGGTTGGAGGAAATTTCAGCATAGGGGTTATAAACAGTTGAATATCACAAACTACCTAGTTTATCTTAGTAGGTGCACATTCCAAGTTTATTCTCTGACATTTATTAATCCGTCCATTAACTAAAGAACATTGCTTAAAACCATGCTAAATATAACAATTTAAACATTATTATAGGTACTGGTGAATTAGTGAATTCCAAGAAAATTCATGATATTTCCAATTAAGCAAACCCTTTAAAAGCCACGCTGTTAAACAATTATTTAAAGTGTGGTTTGTCAGTGAACCAGTATGTTAGGTTTATAACATTTGCTATTGTAAGATGTATATTTTTATTGTTATCTGGTTAAATAGTACTAAAGAATAAGTAACAGATGAGTTAATTTAATTTTAATTTAAAGCTCCACAGAAACTCCTGGAAGTTTATTTTCCCAATCTGTCCCTCCTTTTTATTTTTTATTTTTTTATGTTTGGCCCAACTTTAAACCTTCCTTTATGTATTCAGACTTGACAGTTTTACATTAATCCTTTTTTGAACTTGTGTATAATAGTCTTTGTTTTGCTGTTTTCAAGGTTTTTTACATGAGTGATCAGACTGCTCAATGGCATATAAGCAAAACACAATGGCATATGAATGAAAAACAGTAAAGCCAGTTTTAGAACAAACCAAAAGGGAACCATTAGTTGAGTTAAACTATAGTGATGACAATCTAAATTGGTCATCAGATGTTGACACATATAGTGAAACTAGTTTGTAATGCACCTGGTGAATTCAGTCCTGCGAAAGTTCACCTTGATGCAAGTATTTCCTTCATGTCAAAAAAGTAAAATGATTGTGATCAAGTAGGAGTTCAAGAAAGACTTTTGCACCCTAAGCACTGTTTAAAAAGCAACAGCTATCACTGCTTGTGTTTGGGTAAATGTGAAAGTAATGAAACCTTGTGCTGGGGTAGGCTTATATTAACACAAGGGGTATGGATCAGGCACTGTCATTCTGCCCTCACATTCACAAAATAGAAAATAGAAACACTGTTCTACTATCCCAATTGGCATAGATTTTGAATTTATTTTATTTAATTTATTATTACCTCCTTGGTGTTGTACTACTGTCCTAATGAAATGAAACAACCTGATCACCACAAAAATAATGATATCTTAGATGTGAATTTTCAAGAGAATTAATTTAAAAATGTAAACAAATATGTTATATTTCTAATTTAGTCTTTTAGAAAGGGTTAAAAGTTTCCTCTTGCTCTTTTTCTCAAGCATTAATATTCTTTCTTTGTTTATTTATTATAATTAATAAAATGAGAAGTTTAACCTTCAGTGGTAGTTAGTAATGAGTATATTGTTCTTCTGTCTTTAATGCCTTTTAAAAGAATTGGAAAATTTATTTTAACATATCACATTAATTATTTTTTCTAGGCACCATTGTAGAAGAGAGACTATTTAATAAACATGAAGACTTGGGAATTGAAGGTCCACATGAAGATGTTAGCTCACCAACACAGTATCAAATGAGGAAGCAAGAAATTGTTCAGAGGAGAGATATGATCAATGGAATAAAAAATAAGAGAAAAAAAAGAAATAATGAAAATGGACATAAACTGGGGATGGTATCTAGAAGTGTAAAACTACCTGGTACATTACCTATTTTTCCCCAGAATAACACGGAAACAAACCAATTGGGATCAGCTATAAAAGATGTCAAAAGTGTTATTCCATACCACAGACCAAAGGATACTGAAGAGGAATCCACAACAAGAAACAAGAATATTAAAAGTAAAGAAGAAAATAGTAAACAAAATCAGGAAAAAACAAAAACGAAGAGTACTAATCATACCAAAGTTGTTTCTGTTAGTAAAAGAATACTGTCAAAAAATAAAAAAGCACAGAGACTTCAAAGAATCCTAAGTATGCATGATGCATCATCAAAAATGAGCTCACCAGTAAGCAATAATCTTGAGAATGTAGATAATGATAACCATAATACTTTCATCAAACAATCCAAGACAGACCCTAATGAAATGACAGTAAATCGCTCAAAATTACTGCGCACCCAAATGGAACAGCGTTTAGAATCTGCAAGATTCAGATTTATAAATGAACAGCTTTATACTTCCTCTAGCCTTGAGGCATACAAGTTGTTTCATAAAGACAGCGATTGCTTTCATATTTATCATCGTGGTTTCACTGCACAAGTGAAATCCTGGCCTCAAAATCCTGTGGATTCCATAGTAGACTATATAAAAAAGAGGTAAGTAAATTTACTTTTGTTTACTTTCTGTGTTAGCAGCCACATGCTATTTCTTTCAGAGGTAAGATTGTTTGAAAACCAACGCTGTGAGTTTTTTTTAATGCTGTAGAATCTAGATTGTTCTCTGTAAAAATAATTACACATTTTAAGAAATCTTTACCATATTAAACTTTCAGCTGACAGTTTCCAAGATCTGTCAGAGCTAAAGGGTAAAATTGCCAGAAGAAGCATTACAAATTAGACTTCTCCAGATTGAGAAAAGAAATGACTTAATATCTAAGGCAACTTGTAAAATTTGAGATACATTTGGTTACATTTCTTTTGATTTTTCAATTGGAGCGCAGACAGCTGAGGTATCTTGTACAAGGTCACATAGTGTCAGAAGCAGGATTGAACCCACAGCCTTTTGGCTTGAAGTGCCAAATGCTGTGTAGTGAGTTGATGATCAAGGATTCCTGCCACTGCAGTGTGAAAGACCTTCATCTGTCTGTAAAAACAGAGAGAGACATTTCCAATTCAAAATCCGCAGTTCTTCAGTGAAGAGTATTATTTACAAATAGAGAACTTTCAAGACATTTGCTAATTATTTGGGGCACGTAACTCCAAAATCTCCCTCAAAAATTAGAATGTGCAGTGCTCAAATAAATGCTACATTGGGGGATTTATAGGCATTGTCAGAAATGGCAAATGTTAACCTTCTTGATTTTCTACCTTTAAAAAAACAAACCACAAGGCTTTTGTAACAGTTCTTCTTGACAGAGAAGAGTAAAGTGAGGCTTTTTTAGTTGTTAATCACATCAAAATTTTTGGCTACCTCAGTGTATCAGCACAGGAGCTGCCAGGCACAGTTTTAAAGTGGCGGTGATATAGAGATGGATGCCTTATTCTCATTAAGAAGAAAATGGAAGGACATAAATCCTACAGGAAGACTGAATCCTACAGCAGCAGAATAATCCTAAGCACACCTGTAAATATAAAATTGAATAACTGGAACAGGAAATAATCAAAAGTTCTTGCATGAGCAAATCCAGATGTAAGCCAAATAGTTGCTATGGGATGACCTTACTAGAGTGATGCATAAATAAGTGTCCTCAAATATTAACAAACTGAAGCAGTATAATTGGGAGCAGTGGGGCAACATTCCTTCAAGAAACTTGTATAGGGAACAATTCCTTCAGGTTGTTGCTGCTAAAGTTGGTTTTCCAAGCAACAGAATCATGGAGTAAACTTAACTGTATTTACAGAAGGCTAAAGAAACGCTAAGTCTCCTACATACAAACAACTTCCATTGCTAGAGCATGTTCGCAAGTCCACTTTCTTCATAAGACCAGCATAATTAGCCTAGGCACCCAGTGAACACAATGCAACCCCCAACCGTCAACTCCTATAGAAAACATGTACAGCCATTTGTACATAAGGAAATGCTTTTAACAGTAGAATTACCAAAGCCTACGAAAATACTTGTAAATCTGGCCCACCTTAAATCCCTTTGCACCTCTCCATCAGTTTCTTTTGTGTTGTAAATGTCTCGAACAACACAAGCAGCCTGCTATACTCAAACTAACCCTCCCACCACCCCAGAAAAGGCAAAAAGTTCTCCCAAATTGAGACTTGATTATCTTGGAGTGAAGTGCTGGACTTTTAGAGGGGAAATAATAGACCGTTATTTGAACGAATGCCTTGCATGTGTGTTCTGTGTCTACAACAATCTATGTAAACACATCATTAAAACAGAAATGTTTTTCATGTTTTAGTAATAAATGACAAAATGTCGACAATGGTAAGAACTGCTGATTTGTAATCCAGAGGACACGAATTTGAAACCAGCTCCCATGCATATTTGCCATTTTGAGTAGTGAGCAGCTCTTATTGTTAATATTATACAATAAAAACATACATTTGATTTGCATCTGTAACAGCCAGTGTAAATTTATAGTACTTGTAAAATTTAGCGGGGTTTTTTTTTTTCCACTTTTATTCTCTCAGTCACGATCACGATACACCCACCCCCAAACCTCAGATCCGACGCTGTTAGTTTTTGTTTGAAACTTGGGATAACTGTAGATGTGAGTGGTATTTTGAGACAATGGAACTGGAAATTCTCTGAATTGGAGGGATAAAAGCTGACACACAAACGCTGGGGAATCTGCCTTATTTGTATCTCATTGTCTCTTGAATTTTTTTTTTTATTCAGTTATATTTTCTTTTTCCATCGCCTTTTCTTGTAAGAAGCGACGACAAAGTTCCTCTGCAAGGTGAGCAAGGAACGCTCTTCTTTTCTCAGTGGACCCATGCATGCCTTGCACAGTACATGTGCATTTATCGCCGCCAGGTCAAGCATGTTGTAGCATACAGCAACCAGCCACCCACGTGTTCCTGCTCGCACTGAATAAGCTCATGCCTTGTGGTGCATGATGTCAGTGCAGCACCGGGGGAAAAAAAAGAGACAAATATATGTGACATTTTGAAGAAATCACAATTTTATTTAAAACGAACATTGTCAGATCGGTTGTGAATTTATACTGGCGCTGTTAGTTAGGGTCAGATCAGGAAGGGGGGAGGGAGAGAGTAAACGTGACTGAGAGAATAAAACTGAAAAAAAGCTAACTTTTACAAGTACCATAAATTTACACCATAGGATTTAATCAAAAACACCAAAAATGTTGTAATTTTTGACTCCCATTCCATTGACTTTGTGCTAGAACAAACGGGTTCAGAAAAATGGACAACTCACCTATTGGACTTAGGAGAAAGATAATGTTCCCACTTTGTTTCATACCCATAACAAAAGAAATACAGGTAAAATTCCATTACAATGAACTGCCCGGGACCTAAAAAATTTTTTGTTGTAATGATGTTCTGTATTTGTCACTATAGTGCTTTCTTTCACTTGCACCCAGGCATCTGCAATCATTTCAATAGCTTCTTTTGCGTTAATTTTAATCTTCTCCTGTCTACAAGTTATGCTGACAAGAATTCTTCTCAGCATTTCCTTGTGATAATACACTTTCATGGTGCGAATGATGCCCAAACCCAATGGCTGAAACACTGCTGTGCAATTGGGTATGAGGAATTCAACGTGAACATTATTCAAATGTGGAAGCATGTTGTGGACACACAGTTATCAATCAGAAGCTGAATCATCCCTTTCTTCTTCTTCATATTGTGAGGTTTCTGAACTCTTTTGGGATGCCCCCCCACCCAACATGAACGACATGCTGAAGTGCATCCTGAAGCACGATTGCTACATATGTGGAAGATTGTTTGTCCGTTGCCGAGGCAGGGCAACGGGAGGCTCACAGCACTGCAGTGAAGCGCCAGACAAAGGAAATCCGAAAAGACTGTGGGCACGCTATAAGTCTCTGTCTTACACCCCAAAATACGACGCTGAGTCACAGTACTTTAGCAAAATCAGTTTTATTCAGCTTGAAACAGGAACAGCATAGTTATTTATTGTAGCATGATCTGCCACTCTCCTATAAACAGACACAGCAGTCAGATAGGGTTGTGACCAGGTTAGTGGCCAAGTAATCCTGTTCCCTGCAGTTACAATGTTCCTTGCATCACCCATCGAGATCTTTTCTGTTTGCTTCAGTGCCAAGCTGCCCCAAAGCTGTGAGCCTGCTGTTGCCCCGGCAACAGATAAACAGTCTTCCACAGACACGGTGATCGCACTTTGGGACACTCTTCGCCATGTTGTCCACTTAGGGGAGGTCCCAAGAGAGTTTAGAAACCTCACCTTTTCTTGAATGAGTGGCGCATTAATAGGAATGTTTCTTGAACGAGCATCACTGAACCAGATAAAAACTGCTTTTTCTGCATCTTCAATGCAGCAGTTCACATACATTTGAAACCCAGGATTTTTCTTCTTTTTTTGCTCGGTCTATGAAGAAAGTTGATAGTGTCGATGGTGAAATTCTGAATTCACTGGCAGTGTCTCTTTTTCTTTTTGGTGCAATCGAGAGCTGCAAACATTTTAAGTTTTTTTTTCTTTCTAATATGAACTGTTATCGTTTATTCGTGTCTGCCGTTTCTATAGGAGGGTGACAATGAGTTAAATTCCAATGGATGTTTTTCAAATGTTGACAAGTAATAAGCAAATGGTATCACTGAAAACCACCGAAAACAAAAACAGCAAAAAAAAAAAAAAAAGTATGAAGAAAGTTCGAAGAAAGAAAAAAAAACTACAGTGTTTCTGCTTGGAGATCTTTGTACACAACTGACCTGCATTTACAGAACTAACTGCTCTGTGGATAATTAATTCAGGCATTTCAAGGTCACTTTGTTGTAATGAAAGTATCTGCTGAATGTATTTCATAGTAACAAGATTTCTATGGACTCGTGTCATATGGGAAAACTGTCAGGACCATAAATATTCATTGTAATGGAATTTTACCTATAATTGATTCCAAAAGTCTTAATTGTGCATTTTTTTATTTATTTACAGTTAGTGTTTACCTACTAAATGCATTTCTTGTCACATTTTTTTCTTTGTGTTTTGCAGACCAGCATCTTTGATTGTAGCTGATTTTGGCTGTGGTGATTGTAAGATTGCACTTAGTGTGAAAAATAAAGTTCACTCATTTGACTTATTTCCTGTCAACAAGCTTGTTACAGTCTGTGACATGTCCAAAGTAGGTGTAGGACATTTTCATTTTTATGCTTTGTTCAGTCTAATGCTGCTTTTGTTTAAGTGTTGATATTATTTGTTGGTGTTGATATTTATGATTTTTTTTTTTGTATTTCATCTGTATTAATATTTGTGTTTAATTGCTAGGTCCCTCTACCTGATAATTCTGTGGACATAGTGGTTTTCTGCCTTTCTCTAATGGGAACCAATCTTTGTGACTTCTTAGTAGAAGCTAACCGTGTCCTTGTCTCAAAGTAAGGAAATTTTTACTTTGAATTTTTGTGATACAAATCAAATTAAATTCATGACGGGCAAGCAATATGGTGTAACATCTGAAATCCTTGGCTTTAGCTAACAGGACTGCCAATTCAGTCCTTCCCTCCAACTGTCTGTCATTTTTGCTAATATATTAAACAAAGTACTTCTATCTTGACAGTTGCTTTGAGTAAAAATATTACACAAATATACAGTAATTAAAGGGCAACAGCAGCTGTAATTAATTGGTGCATTAAATTTTAGAGCAGTTGAGGCTGCATTTAAATCATCACTAAAGGTGGAATAAAATAATAGCTATTGTTTGCATCTTCCCACTTGTGTCCTGAATCAGCTAGCACTTTATGACTTGGCTATGTGCTTGAAAACCATGGAGAATAATTTCTGCCAAGAGTTTACAAAGGACACATCAGGGTAAAAAAATGAAATATAATGTACTTTTATATGGTCAGTTACAATTATTTGATTCTTTTTACTTGTTTTCCATAAATACAGTTTATGAAGTGTCATTTAAATGTTATTTGAAATGCAGATCACATTAGTTGTATTATTGTTTTATGTAGTTTTGATAAGGTAGCCATAGGTAAAGTCTATAAACTTCTGAACCCACCCTACTTTCAGTTACCACATAGAAATAGCAGCAGTATCATTGATTTGAAGCCAGTAACAATTCCTAGAATATTTATTTTGTACAGCCACACTTTGGTTTAGTATGTTAGAGGCAAAGTTTGGTTTAAGTGAATAAATAAATCTTTTTTTTCTCTTCTGTTACACATGGGTAAGATATGGTCAAGTACATGTAATGTATATTTATTGTGGTATTTGCTCACTCTGTCAAAAAATCTTACTATAAAAAAACTATATTGTCTCATCTCTCCAGCCCCAAACCTGTATACCCTCTGTCCTTTTCAAAAAAAAAGAGAAAAAAAGCTATCCCTCATCACCCCTCTAAGCTACAAAGTTATTAAAAGCCTGGCAAGACACCATTCAGCACTGGGTTCAGTTCATCTACAGAAACACCCAGTGGATCAGGACTTGCCCTGCAAAGCTATATGGTCACAGAGTTCTTAAACATTTCTGAGGCCTTGATAAAGAGTTGGACGCAAAAGAATCATTCCTTATTTGTTCTTATGTATCAAACACTGTTGTTATTCTTTTCTGGGGAACCCTTGCTTCTATCTAGAAGCAGTCCAGCCTGGCCATATACTTGGAATGTAGTTTCTCTTGTTTCCTTGCACCTGACAAGAGATATGTGTATATTGTGAGTGATTTGAAAATCATAGATATACTACTCGGTTTAAATAGGCTGAAATTGAACAAATCGCCATAACCAGATATTTATCCTTCAGTGCTTAAGGAAGTTAGTACATACATAACTTCTTGATGCAGTTACTATACACTAGGGAAATTCCAAAGGACTGGAAAATAGCAAATATTATCCCATCATAAAAAGGGTGATCGGCTAGATACAAGTAACTGTAGGCCAGTAAGCTTAATGTGCATCACAGGGAAATTAATAGAAGGAATTAAGACAAAATTGAGCAAACCATTGGCAAAGAACAGGAGTTTTACTGAACAAGCAGCACTGGTTCAGACAACGGAGGTCATGCTTTACTAATATGCTGGATTTATATGAGGAAAGTACAAAGACACACTCAGAGTAGTGCATATAATGTTATTTATCTTGACTTTAAGAAAGCATTTGATAAGGTCCCATGGGAGATGCTGAGCATCATTCTAAAAGAGGTGTAAGTTCAGGGTGTTGCAGAGGGTTATGGTGACGGTCCCAATCCAGGTGGTTCGTCATGTGGTGGGTGCAGCAACATACTGTAATCGATGCATGCTCCCAACCCCCCTCTAAAGATTATAACAGGAAACAGACAGTTATTACCCCAAAAAACTCCATAAAACCTCTCTCCAAGATAAAGGCCTTTGTTGTGAGTAATACATGTAGGCATAGTAAACTCCTGTTTCATAATACAGCTGAGACAAATAAGTATTGAATGTGTCAAGGTTTTTCTCCATAAATACATTTCTAATGGGGCTATTGACATGAAATATTCACCAGATGTCGGTAACAACCCAAGTAATCCACACATACAAAGAATTAAAACAAATATGTCCATAAATTATGTGTAATAAAATGGTTGCCGCTAAGGAGCTGTGCGGGAATTAAAAAAAATATATTTTTTTTTTTTCCCCTCTCACTTGCACAGGAGAATACCCAGCAGCGTGATTGCAAAATCAAACCTTAACCTTATGTACTGTAACTCTTGCTGAGGTAGAAAGTATACACAATAAATACACAAACCCTCATTGAATACACATTTAAATAAAATGAACAGTCTATTGAATAGTAAAACCTTTTAAATAATAACTAAATTAACAATGCAATTCTTATGAAATACATCTAAAAAACTAGTCAATTGAACACTTTAATGCTGTACATTACAAGTGCAAACAATGCAAATTACAATCTCTTTGTTTTCAAAGTTTTTGCAAGGAAGTCTAGTATGTCAACATGCTCATCTGTAAGGCATGCCTTTTTTGCTCTGCAAATGTGCCCATACAGTATATACTAAAGCACTCTTAAGCACAGGTAAAAGCAGCAAAGCACAAATACTTTCTTGAAAATTTAGCAAGATGAAGTAAGTTTGTTTTCCATGATACCAGTGGATCTTCCATTACACTAAGTTCAGACATCTTCTCTTAAACTGTGAACTAATATGTGAGATGCACAGTTTCAGATGATGCATTGTAGTGAGACCGCTTACTTTGGCGGCTCTTTTCCCCCTATATGGTTAAGAGTCATTTCAGATCAGTTTAGCTTTTCTTTGAGGGTTGTTGGTTCTTGCAGAGGATGTTTGCTGAATTTTGGTTTCCATTGCATTTAGCATTTGCTACACTTACTCTTTTAAGGCAATAAAACTGCCTTTAAACCTTGGGTCAAGAAATCTTGATTTGTGGAGAGCCAGCTGCAGAGGGTGGTCATCATACTTCTGTCTTAGGTAATTTTTTATATGTAAGTTGTTGTCTCAAGATGCTATCATGCTGATCAGATATCAAATTACAAAAAATCTTCCATGTTAACAGTAGAGCAGTGGAGGGTGTGGTGTGTTTTTCAGCGTTGTATTTTAACTCTTATGAGGACCAATTTATTTTTTCCCTTTTGGCCCAAGGCTGAATATTTTTTTCCAAAAACTCTGTTTTCTGAAAAGTTCACAAAGCAATGGTTTCACACATAAATGAATATAAAACATCTGTTGCTCCTTGCTGTCTCCGCTGTTGTCACCTGTTCACCGTCTGTGACAGCTGGAGGGGCGTGCCAGCTGCTGGGCCATCTGTACTGTGTTGTGGGCAAGTCCTTTAAATGTTTGGCTAAATTGGTTGTGTTTTCCCCCTTGGTCTGTATTGTGCAGTGGCACAACTTGCATTCAGGTTTGTAAGAATAAAGCCAAAGTATTTCCAGACACCCTAGTGGCTGCACTCTGTCAATTAAATGTGACAGAGAATGCTCCAGCGCTGCTGAGGTAGCCATCTTCATAACAACGTGTGTAACACTCAGACGACACGATGCACACAACGTAAGAACATACCAGAACTGGTTTATGTAAAATCACTACCATGAAAAATGAATATTGAAACCATTTTATACATGATGGAATTGATACTTTCAATATTTTTGAAGACACTACTTGTTAAGTGTACTTCTTATTTGTCTTTAAACTAGCATCGGTGGGGCAGGGCAGTAAACTGCAGTAGCTGACACAGGTATCTCAGTAAGTAACTGCCGTTGTAGCAACGAATAGTTCTAAGTAAGTTCTAAGAGATTCCTTAGTGGAGAACAAAAGAAAGGCAGTGGATAACTTCAAAGCAGTAAAGGGAAAGATTTTGACGCATGTAGGCAGAGGGCTAGTGTTAAGACGCTGATTAGGCACAATTGGCCCTAAGAGAAGACAACACAGTAAGAAATTGACTAGATGCTGATATTCACTAAGCAAGTTTTTCTAGATTGAACAGTTCTTAGCAGTCAGGAAAGTAGAGCAGTTAAGAGTGCAAAAGTATAAGGGTTCATTAGTGTGAAGTAGTACAAACTGTGTAAGTGGAGAACTTTTAAGTAAGGAATAAGAGACATAGAAAAGTAAAGTTAATCTCATGGAAAGATAAAACAGCAAGCATTCAAGGGGGAGAATATTACAGGATCTTAAGGGGTCAAAAGGTGTTAAATAACTAACAGTTCTTCAATTTCTTAAATTTTTGTTTTATTATTTAAGTTAAATATTTTAATTTTATTAAAATAAAAAAGACAGTTTTAGTAATCCTAACTCAAATTTTAATAATGAGGCCTATGCGATGCAAATCCAGTTAGATGTTGGACTTTTAAGATGACAGCTTGGAGGAGCCCCTCTTCTTTGAGGACTATATCCACAGGAGATGTCAGCTGATCTGGTCAGCTGTTTGTTGACCTGGAAGAGGAGTGGGCTGGCCTGCATTGTAGTAGAGAAATGGTGGACCTGGCCAGTGTGTCCTTTAAAGAGAAAAGTGTGCACTCCTAAGGTGGTGTGGGAGGTAATTCCAGACTAGGCAGGTTGTTGGGTGACGGCCACAAGGTAAACCACAAAATTGGAATTTTTAAACCATTTTCAGGTCATTACGGAGCTGCACGGTGTCTCTGAGGATTCTGAGGTGATAGGCAGTCATGAGGAGCACCAATGGGCCACCTCAAAAACATTTCCCAGAAAAAGAGAGACAGTGATAGTTGGGGACTCGGTCATTAAGGGGATTGAAGCACAGGTTTGCTCCAGAGACAGACTCTTGTACAGTATGTTGCCTTCCTGGTGAACATGTGGGTGACTTCCTTAGAAGGGTAGATAAGCTGTTTGCTAGAGCCAGGGTGGAACCAGTTGTCACACATAAGTCATAGTCTTTTCAATGCTGCAATTCAAATTTTAAACAATTAGGTGCCAAACTGATGAGCAGAACTGATAAGGTGGTAGTCTCTGAAGTTTTACCTGTGCCGTGGGCCAGTCCAGATAAGATTGAGGAGATTAGAAGGCTTAATGTGTGTCTCAGGTCTTGCTGTAGGGTAGAAGGATATATGTTTATGGAGTATTGGGTCACATTTTAGAACAAATAGGACCTGTTCTGCAATGACAGGTTGCATCTGAACCAAAGGGACATCAGTATGTTCGGAGGGATATGAGTAGTTTTGTCAAGGATTGTTTAAACTACGGTATGGGTTGTTTTGGACATGCCAAGTTTAGAACTGTACATGGAGCAACAAGCAATAGTGTAAAAATAAAATTAATCTTCTTCTTCTTTTTGCTGCTCCCATTAGGGTTTGCCATAGCAAATTATCTTTTTCCATATCTTCATGTCATCTACATCTTGCTCTGTCACACCCACCACCTTCATGTCCTCTCTCACCACATCCATAAACATTCTCTTAGGCCTTCCTCTTTTCCTCTTGCCTGGTAGTTCTATCTTTAACATCCTTTTCCCAATATACCCAACATCTCTCCTCTGCACATGTCCAAACCAACACAATCTTGCCTCTCTGACTTTGTCTCCCAACCGTCCAACTTGAGCTGACCCTCTAATGTACTAATTTCTAATCCTGTCCATCCTTGTCACACCCAATGCAAATCTTAGCATCTTTAACTCTGCCACGTCCAGTTCTGTCTCCTGCTTTCTGGTCAGTGACACCATCTCCAACCCATATAACATAGCTGGTCTCACTACTGTCCTGTAGACCTTCCCTTTCACTCTTGCTGATAACTGTCTGTCACAAATTACTCTTGACACTCTTCTGCACCCATTCCACTCTGCCTGTACTCTTTCTTTTTCACCTCTCTTCCACAGTCCTTCCACAGTTACTCTGTACTGTTGATTCCAAGTATTTAAACTCATCCACCTTCACTAACTCTACTACCTGCGACTTCCCTCTCATTTACACACATGTATTCTGTCTTGTTCCTACTGACCTTCATTCCTCTCCTCTCTACAGCATATCTCCACCTCTCCAGGGTCTCCTCAATCTGCTCCTTTCTTTCACTACAGATCACAATGTCATTAGCAAACATCATAGTCCATGGGGACTCCTGCCTAATCTCATCTGTCAACCTGTCCATCACCATTGCTAATAAGAAAGGGCTCAGAGCTGATCCGTGATGTAATCCCACCTCCTCGTTGAATCCATCCATCACTCCTACCACAGACCTCACCACGGTCACACTTCCCTCTTACATATCCTGTACCACTCTTACATACTTCTGCCACTCCTGACTTCCTCATACAATACCACAGCTCTTCTTGAGGCACCCTGTCATATGCTTTCTCCAGGTCCACAAAGACACAGTGCAATTCCTTCTAGCCTTCTCCATCAACACCCTCAGGAGCAAATATTCCATCTGTTGTGCTCTTTCTTTTCATGAAACCATACTGCTGCTCTCTAATCATCACCTCCCTTCTTAACCGAGCTTCCACTACTCTTTTCCATAACTTAGGGCTTATCAATTTTATCCCCCTGTAGTTACTACAGCTCTTCACATACCCCTTATTCTTAAAAATCGTTACCAGTACATTTCCTCTCCACTGCTTAGCCATCCTCTCACTTTCGAAGATTCCATTAAACAATCTGGTTAAAAACCCCACTCCAATCTCTCCTAAACACCTCCATGTTTAAACAGGTATGTTATCTGGAACAACTACCTTTCCATTCTTCATCCTCTTTATAGCTGTTCTTTCTTCCTCTGTTCCACTTCCTGATTCACTATCTCCACATTATCAAACCTTTTATCTCTCTCATTCATCAGACTCTCAAAGTACTCTTTCCATCGTCTCAACACACCCTCCTCACTTGTGAGTACGTTTCCATCATTATCCTTTTATCGCCCTAACCTGCTGCACATCTTGGTCCCTCTGTTTAGCCAAACGGTACTGGAAATTTCTCCCTCAGTAGTGTCCAACATGTCATACAACTCATCATACACCTTTTCTTTAGCCTTTGCCACCTCTCTCTCTTTACCTTGCACCTTATGTCCTTGTACTCTTGTCTACTTTCTGCATCTCTCTGATTATCCCACTTCTTCTTCGCAATCCTCTTCCTCTGTATACTCTCCTGTACTTCACCATTCCACCACCAGGTTTCTTTTTACTCCTTCCTCTGTCCAGATGTCACACCAAGCAGCCTTCTTGCTGTCGCCCTTACTACTTCTGCTGTAGTTGCACAGCTGTCTGGTAACTCTTCTCTTCATTGCCAGCCAGTGCCTATCTTGCCTCCTTCTTAAACTCAACCTTGCAGTCTTCCTTTTTCAACTTCCACCATTTGATCCTTGGCTCTGCCCTCACTCTCCTCCTCTTCTTTATCTCCAATGTCATCCTATAGACCACCATTCTATGCTGTCTGAGTACACTTTCCCCTGCCACCACTTTACAGTCTTCATTCTCCTTCAGATTGACTCTTCTGCATAGGATGTAATCTACCTGAGTGCATCTTCCTCCACTCTTGCATGTCACCCTATGTTCCTCCCTCTTCTTAAAATACATATTCACCAATGCCATGCCTATTCTTTTTGCAAAATACACTATCACCTGACCTCCTTCATTCCTCTCCTTGACACCATACCTACCCATCACCTCCTCCTCTCCTCTGTTCCCTTCACCAACATATCCATTGAAATCCGCTCCAATCACTGCTTTCTGTCCCTTCGGTACACTGTCCATCACTTCATCCCACTCATTCCAGAAATCTTCTTTCTTGTTCATTGCACACCCAACTTGCGGGGCATATGCACTAATAACATTCTATATCACACCTCCAATTTCCAGCTTCATAATCATTACTCTGTCTGACACAGTTTTCACTTCCAAAACACTCTTTATACGGTTCCTTCAGAATAACCCCTACACCATTTCTCCTCCCATCCATACCACGATAGAACAATTTGAATCCAACACCAATCCAACTGACCTTACTCCCCTTCCATTTAGTCTCTTATATGCACAATATATTGACCTTCCTTCTCTCCATCATGTCGGCTTACTCTCTCCCCTTACCATTCACACTGCCAACATTCAAAGTTCCTACCCTCAGTTCCACTCTCTTTAACTTCTTCCTTGTCTCTTTTCTCCGGATGCGTCTGCCCCCCCTTCTCCTTCTTCGGCCAACAGTAGCCCTATTTCCTCCAGCACCCTGTTGGCAGCCGTTGTTAACCCGGGCCTCGACTGATCCGATATGGAAATCTGTATTGTTGTGGCAAAATTTTACACCGGATGACCTTCCTGACGTAACCCTGCCCATTTATCCGGGCTTGGGACTGGCACGAAGAAACACACTAGTTTGTGCATCCCCTGTGGCTGGGTTGTAAAAATAAAATGCATAGTAATGTAAATTCTAAACCAATGTTAAAATCTTGTACATAATACGCTACAGTGGCTGTCCGTTTGTCTGTCCATGATTTTAAATCACCTGTAGTTTGCAAATCATTTGACCTATTGACCTACAATTTGGTACACATATACTATGTGACATGTACTGTCTGCTTTCGGGTGATGATTGACCTCCAAGGTTATTCCTCTTTTTTTTTATTGTAGAATCAGCTTTCAACAGCGGCCATCAGGGAGGCCGTGTGGCGCATGCGTACGGGCACCATTTTCATCCCTACCACCTTCACCGTCACTTCCCCTACCTCTTTATATCTTAAGTCATTCTTGAGGCAGATTGAAGACTTAAGTGCCAGCTTAAGAGAAAAATTAAAGAAAATGTACTAAGTAATTGCAACACAAACACTGACTTAATCAGTTTTAATGTCAAAAGATTCTGACAAAAGAAGAGAAGAATCGGGAAGCTAGGTTGGAGAAAAGAAGAGCTGCTCAGGAAGCAACAAGTACATCCACCTCTGAGCAAACAAATGTTAAGCATACAGAGAAAGAGTATGAAAACTTTGAATGCTCAAGTCAAGCCGTTAGTAGTGTAAAAGTAAAACGAGTAACACATTAAATATAGCTTGCTTTAAGGCTAGAAATATCAAAAATTAAACAAGTGAGTTGGAGTTGTATGTAGAGGGGCATAATTATGATGATATAGCAATAACGGAAACCTGGCTAAATAACAAAGTTGGGTATGAGTATAACATAGAGGGTACACATTTTTTAGAAAAGATGGACAGAACAGGAAAAAAGGCGGGGTTTCTCTTTATGTCCAACAGAATTTAAATGCAAGTCCTAATCAGTTGGATAATGATCCCCATCTTAGTGATGACATGTGGCTACGCCTGAAAAGCATTAGGGAAAGAGGTCTTATTTTAGTAGTTTGTTATAGACTGCCCAATACAGATGGTAATTTCAGCACACATTTTCTCATTAGTGTTAAACAGGCACGTTTACACGGGGATATTATAGTTGTGGGAGACTTAATTACCCATAACCTAGCGAAAGCACATGAGCACAGGAATCAATGACTGTTTTTTAAGAAACACCAATGCTAGGGGAAACCTGTCTAGATTTAGTATTTTGTAATAATCAGGATAGAATTGAGGGTGTAGATGTGGTTGAACCACTAGGGTCAAGTGATGATAATATAATAACCATTCTCAGTGTTTTGGAAGAGTGTGGATATAAAGCCTAAAACTGTCAAGCTTAACTTTGGTAGGGCATATTTTGAGCTGATACAGAAAAGTCTTAAGGAAAATTGATTGAAATAAGCTTTAAACTGTGGAGACCGTTAAGGAACAATGGAACAGGTTTTAAAAACATTTTACATGTAATGTAGGACGGGTACAATACATACCTATATTTGGTCTTAACACTAGAATTACCACAGCCTACAAAAAAACTCCAGCCCACCTTAAATCCGTTTCAACCTCTCCGTCAGCGTCTTTTGTCCTGTAAACGTGCCGATAAAGACAAGCAGCAAGCAGCCTACTATTCCATTCCCCCACAGCCGCAGAACGTGCACAGAGTTCTCCCAGCTCATGCCTTGATTGATTATCTAGGAGTGAAGTGCTGGAGTTTTAGACTGGAAATATTAGCTCTTTATTTGTAACACATGCATTTCATGTGTGTTCCGTTTCTACAATCTGTGTATGATGGTCTATGATGTCAAAGACACACTGACAAAAAAAAGCAACAACAGGGACATAGGTATATATGATATTTGGAATTATTCATTTTATGACCTGTATAGTACATTTCGGAAAACATTGGGGCACGGATGCAACATTATTCATATTATTCATATTCATTTCATAACATATTGCACTTGTAATCAGTGACCACATTTTTTTTTTCTTCCCCTCAATCTTGCCAGTGTCCACTTTTGGGTGCACACTGCCTTTTCTTTTGTACTCCAGGACATGCAGAGGAAAGAATAGTGCAGAGAGGTAACTTCAGCGCTATATGCAATCATCAAATTCAAATGTTAACAGTTCATATACACACAAAGACCATCCTTCCTACATTTACGACATGTGTACCTGTTGCAATCATATACAGTGCATCTGGAAAGTATTTATAGCGCCTCACTTTTTCCACATTTTGTTATGTTCCAGCTTTGTTCCAAAATGGATTAAATCAATTTTTTCCTCAGAATTCTACACACAACACCCCATAATGACAATGTGAAAAAAGTTTACTTGAGGTTTTTGCAAATTTATTAAAAGTAAAATAACTGAGAAATCACATGTACATAAGTATTCACAGCCTTTGCTCAATACTTTGTCGATGCACCTTTGGCAGCAATTACAGCCTCAAGTCTTTTTCTTTCAAAGAGTTCAATCTTTGTCTCATCAGACCAGAGAAGTTTGTTTCTCATGGTCTGAGAGTCCTTCAGGTGCCTTTTGGCAAATCCCAGGCTGGCTGCCATGTGTCTTTTACTAAGGAGTGGCTTCCATCTGGCCACTTTACCATACAGGCCTGATTGGTGGATTGCTGCAGAGATGGTTATCCTTCTGGAAGGTTCTCCTCTCTCCACAGAGGACCTCTGGAGCTCTGACAGAGTGACAATCGGGTTCTTAGTCACCTCCCTGACTAAGGCCCTTCTCCCCTGATCGCTCAGTTTAGATGGCCGGCCAGCTCTAGGAAGAGTCCTGGTGGTTTCGAATTTCTTCCACTTACGGATGATGGAGGCCACTGTGCTCATTTGGACCTTCAAAGAAGCAGAAATGTTTCTGTAACCTTCCCCAGATTTGTACCTTGAGACAATCCTGTCTTGGAGGTCTACAGACAATTCCTTTGACTTCATGCTTAGTTTGCGCTCTTGACATGAACTGTCAACTGTGGGACCTTATATAGACAGGTGTGTGCCTTTCCAAATCATGTCCAATCAACTGAATTTACCACAGGTGGACTCCATTTAAGCTGCAGAAACATCTCAAGGATGATCAGGGGAAACAGGATGCACCTGAGCTCAATTTTGAGCTTCATGACAAAGGCTGTGAATACTTATGTACATGTGCTTTCTCAATTTTTTTATTTTTAATAAATTTGCAAAAATCTCAAACTTTTTTCACGTTGTCATTATGGGGTGTAGTGTGTAGAATTCTGAGGAAAAAATGAATTTAATCAATTATGGAATAAGGCTGTAACATAAAATGTGGAAAAAGTGATGCGCTGTGAATAATTTCCGGATGCACTGTGTGTGTGTGTGTGTGTGTGTGTGTGTGTGTGTGTGTGTGTGTGTGTGTGTGTGTTCTGTACTTATAAAAGGCAAAGCCCTCACTGACTGACTCACTCACTCACTGACTCATCACTAATTCTCCTACTTCCCGTGTAGGTAGAAGGCTAAAATTTGGCAGGCTTATTCCTTACAGCTTACTTACAAAAGTTAAGCAGGTTTCATTTAGAAATTCTACACGTAACGCTCATAACGGTCGACAATGTCCGCCATGTTGAACTTTCTTATTTATGACCCCATCTTCACGAAATTTGGTAGGCGGCTTCCCTGCGCTAACCCAAACTGATGTACAACAACAACAACAACAACATTTATTTATATAGCACATTTTCATACAAAAAAAATGTAACTCAAGGTGCATACTTATTTCAGTGGTATGACGACACTGTTGGCTGCCATATTGAACTTTCCAACGTCACTAATTCTCCAACTTCCCGTGTAGGTAGAAGGCTGACCCCATCTTCACAAAATTTGGTAGGCGGCTTCCCTGCGCTAATCAAAACTGATGTACGTACTTATTTCGGTAGTATGATGCCACTGTCTGCCGCCATATTGAACTTTCCAACATCACTAATTCTCCTTCCCATGTAGGTAGAAGGCTGAAATTTGGCAGGCTCATTCCTTACAGCTTACTTACAAAAGTTAAGCAGGTTTCATTTTGAAATTCTACGCGCAACGGTCATAACAGTGGACAACATCCGCCATGTTGAACTTTCTTATTTATGGTCCCATCTTCACGAAATTTGGTAGCAGGGTTCCCTGCGCTAACCGAAACCAATGTGCGTACTTATTTCGGTGGTATGACACCACTGTCAGCCGCCATATTGAACTTTCCAACAGTGTTTGTTACTTATGGGCCCATGTTCAAGAAATTTGGTACGCGGGTTCCCAACGCTAACTGAATCCTACTTACGTACATATATACGTCCATAGCCTGTAGCTCGGTCACTGTGTAAGGCGGCGTTGGGTCCCCCATCCCAACGCCTCCCTAGTTGTTGTCTACCTGCCTATATAAGGCCGTCCGTCGCTCCAGTCTCTACATTCCCTTCCTTGCTTCGCCACAAGATTCACATCTCCCTGCTGATAACTGCAGCCTTTTTATTTAATCCACGACTTCTCTGCTGTTTTATTGTTCGTTTATTACGATTGTAGGTATTGTGTATGTATTTTAGACTTACTTTACATTGCTCAGGTACGCATTTCCTTTATCATTCCAACCGTACCCCCATTAACATGTCTATCGATGTGATCACCATCGATCAAAGAACTGTCACTTACCGAGTGGTTTCCATGCCCGGAGATGGCACCTGCCTTTCCTATTCTTTTTGTTACACATCGCACGGCCAAATCAGGCTCACTCTTGATATCCGGAGGAACATATTGTCTTATGTATTGAATGACTGGGACAGGTTCAAGGTGTGGACTGATGATGGTACAGGAGATAATTATACTACACAGGGGCACTATAAAAGAGAAATGCTTAAGCCCTTCACTTATGGTTCTGCATGTGAGTTGATGGCTGCCGCTGAATTGTTTGGTTGTCGCTTTCAGGTGTACCGAATTGGCCAAATATTTTACACCTTTCGATAACCGCTAATGCCTCTTAAACATCTTAGATTCACAGGTGACAATTTCAGTAGTGGACACTTTGATGTTTATGAATGTTTAAACTCTCAAAAGCTGGTTGTGAAGTTATCAATGAAACCGGTTGTATGCTTACAACATTTGACAGATGCCAAATCTCACTTCAACACAAGTACTGCAAATACTGTCGTAATTGAAACAAACCATGAAACTCAAACCGATTATGACAGCAACAATCCAAGCTGTGAGATTTGAAACAAGATTACTTTTCACATGGCCAACTGTACGTTGCATGCTTAAGAGTAAGCTCAGCGCACAGCTTGGTCATATTACAACCGGAGGGCCGAACTGACAATGTTGTATACAAAGAGATTCTTAACAAATAATTATTGGTATATTTTCGCTCAGTTTAAAAAGGTGTATATATATATATATATATATATATACACACACACACACACAGGGTGACACAGAAAAACGGGAACTTTTGAAAAACCCAATAAAAATAGGAGAAATCCAACAAAAAAATGTTATTGACAGCAATTGAACCACTACAACTTGCTTTTTAAGAGACAGTAATCCAAATTATCAATGTCTGAAAATTACGTCCTGTAGATGGCGTCCTCCTGTACATATGCATTCTTCCAATCTGCTGTTGAGGTTCCCCATTGATCGCTGCAACATCTTAGCTGGGATACCACGAATTTTGTCTTGAATTCTTTGTTTCAGTTCATTCAGTGTCCTTGGCCGAGTCGTGTAGACCCGACTCTTAAGGTAGCCCCACAAGAAAAAATCACAAACAGGCAAATCCGTTGATCTTGATGGCCAGGGAATGTCACTCATTCTTGAGATGACACGGTTACTGAACAATTCTCGCACAGCTGCCATTGATTGCCTTGCAATTGATTACTAAATGGTGAGATTGTTTACAGCTCATGGTCCCTGTTCCGCAGTGCTACCAACTGTACATGGCTGCCACTCTGCATTTCCAAACTTCACGTTTTTATGTGTCACCTTGTATGTATGTATGTATGTATTTATGTATATATATATATATATATATATCATATATACCTATGTCTCTGTTGCTTTTTTTTGTCAGTGCATCTTTGACATCATAGACCATAAGGTGCATACTAATTCATCGTGAGCAGGAACACTCAGTAAAACTGAATTTAAAAAAATCAAAGTGACGGTGAGATACGAAGAAGGCAGATTCACCAGCGTTTGTATGTCAGCTTTTATTCCTCCAGATCAGATAATGTCCAGTTCCATTTCCTCAAAACACCACTCACATCTACAGTTATTCCCAGTTTCAAATAAAAAGTAACAGCGTCAGATCCCTGGGGGGCAGTAGTATGTATCGTGATCGTGACTGAGAGAATAAAAGTGAAAATAAAACAATAGCTTTCGCAAGTACTATAAATGTCTTTATCGGCACATTTACAGGACAAAAGATGGTGGCAGAGAGGTGCGAACGGATTTAAGGTGGGCCGAATCTACGAGTTTTTTCGTTGGCCCTGGTAATTTTAGTGTTAATAGGAAATTAAAAAAAAAAAAAGCCTCCACAGTAGTGTAGTAAAAAGTTTAAAAAAGAAGCTGCAAAGGCAAAAACAGCTTTATAAGGCATATACAATACACTATATTTTTGTATAGCCCAAAATCACACAAGAAGTGCCACAATGAGCTTTAACAGGCCCCGCCTTCTGACAGCCCCTCAGCCTTGACTTTCTAACAAAACAAGAAAAAACTCCCATAAAAAACCTAGTAGGCAAAAAAATGGAAGAAACCTTGGGGACGGTAGTTCAAAGAGAGACCCCTTTCCAGGTAGGTTGGGCGTGCAGTGGGTGTGAAAAAGAAGGGGGACAATACAATATACAGAACAAAAACAAGTAATCCTCAATACAGTATAATAGTAAAATAAAAATATTACAAGTATAGAGTAGAATTTAACAGTAGATGATGTCACATGATATGATTTGGAGTCCTGGAGACCTCGGCCATCAAGCTAACTCCCCCTATTGGCCATCCCACAGCTGAGAGAGTGCTGGGCCAGCCAATCCAAATCTTTCATTTTTAAAACGTTTTTGAAATGCTGACACTGTTAAATTTTCTACTTAGCTGGTGCAGTGCTTTATATTTTCTGAAGCTTAGACTTCCAAGTAGATGGTCCTGGAGCCCTATCATAAGTCATGGAAGTGCCCAATCAAACACCACTGATCTTATTCTTGTGATATGTTGGTTTTCCTTTGTCTTGTGAATAGATCACATCTAACCCTTAATTCCTGTTAAAGTCATTTTGTTAAAGGTTTAGAAAATTGTTTCTGTGGAAAGAAGGAACGGAGTAACATTTTATTTTCTGCTTTCACTATACCTCAGGTACAAAAGCCACCTTTTGATGTCAGCATTACTGTTTTCATATTTATGAAAATACCTTAATTTTCACAATTCTGAAATAACCTCATTTTTAAATAATAAATACCAATGAGGGAATATAACAGACAGACATAATGAGGCAAATTACACATGTTAATACTTTAGCTATATTGTGTATTCTAATTGAAAGTATTTTTGAATCATTAGCTGAAATCTTGATATTAAAAGCACACAATTGCCTTGAGATTAATTCATATATTTGTATTTTTACTTTCCTGCAATGGGAGGATTAATTAAACCATGCAACATGTACATGCATGAACAGACATATTAGGCTGAACACAATAAAACAGCTGTTGTAGTTAGATCAGGGGTGCCCAATGCATTGATCGCAAAGGTAGTGCAGGTGGATCGCGTTGCATTCAAAAAATGTTTTTTTAAATGTTAGTCTATCATATATCCTCCCTATGGCATTTGCTACTTGATTGACATACAGGGTGGCCAGTCTGAGATCTCTTTTATTCTAACACACTGGTCATCCCGCATGCATGATCAAACGCGCAAGCTACTGCAAAACTCCGGCTATCTAAGTGATATAGTTCGCCTTCCAATTTATATAGACTAAAGAAGGGATTTAAAAAAAAATTGTTTGGAGAGTGTATGGGTTGGACGTGGAATTGGAAGAGGATTTTTTTATCTCACAATATCACAATCCAAGTGCATTTGTCTGACGTCCAAGGTTCGATCCCCGATGAGGGATACAGTGGAGTGTGTATGCCTGATGAGTCCAAAATAGGGCGAAACACGTGTTGCGTACTCTTTGCGTTATTTGACAGTTAACTATGTAACATTCTATGATCTGCTTGTTGCAACTGAGTGGGCACCCGTGGCGGATGTTTGCTGACTTGCAGACCAACCACAAGTGTTACCTGGTAAGTAAACACCCATACAATCAGATTGTGATTCAGACTTCGAATGCTTTGTGTGTGTGTGTGTGTGTGTATATATATATATATATATATATATATATATATATATATATACACACACACATATGCATATACCTACACACACATACATATATACATATATATATATATATATAGCAATTTTAATGTAGGCAGATCATTTCGGCCTGGTCATTTTAAAAGTAGCTCGCAAGCCGAAAAAGTGTGGGCACCCCTGAGTTAGATTTACAAAAACAAAGTCTGCCAATATAAGTCACTTGACATTGTAATTGAAGAATCTTAAGTTGACAAAACAGGAGAGGAAAACAAGAACTCCAGCCAACAACATTCTGGCAAAAAATAAACTGAGTGGTCAGTTTTAGCCAATGATAATGATAATATATATAAGTATAGATGGTGAATACATATCTGTATTACTTCTAATCATCATGTAGCTGCTTATGTGAAATTTTGAATATTTGCATGAGTAGACTTTTCATATCATAATCCTTGTGTATATGCTTTTGATGTTTTGAAACTGGAAGATGGTTAGAAAGCTTACTTCTGTTCGTTATGCTATGTCCTGTTTTCCTTTTCTAGTGGTGTGCTCAAGATTGCAGAAGTGGCCAGCAGATTTAATGATATTCGTGACTTCATTACTGCTTTAGCCAGGCTTGGCTTCAAGCTGTGTACCAAGGTAAAACATATAAATTAATATTGGTATTGTTTTAAAAATGGCATTGATTTTGTTGAAGATAAATTCAGTATATACAGTGCATCCGGAAAGTATTCACTGCTCATCACTTTTTCCACATTTTGTTATGTTACAGCCTTATTCCAAAATGGATTAAATTCATTTTTTTCCTCAGAATTCTACACACAACACCCCATAATGACAACGTGAAAAACGTTTACTTGAGATGTTTGCAAATTTATTAAAAAAAAAAAAATTTGAGAAAGCACATGTACATAAGTATTCAAAGCCTTTGCCATGAAGCTCAAAATTGAGCTCAGGTGTAGCCTGTTTCCCCTGATCATCCTTGAGATGTTTCTGCAGCTTAATTGGAGTCCACCTGTGGTAAATTCAGTTGATTGAACATGATTTGGAAAGGCACACACCTGTCTGTATAAGGTCCCACAGTTGACAGTTCATGTCAGAGCACAAACCAAAGATGAAGTCAAAGGAATTGTCTATAGACCTCCGAGACAGGATTGTCTTAAGGCACAAATCTGGGGAAGGTTACAGAAAAATTTCTGCTGCTTTGTAGGTCCCAATGAGCACAGTGGCCTCCATCATCCATAAGTGGAAGAAGTTCAAAACCACCAGGACTCTTTCTAGAGCTGGCCGGCCATCTAAATTGCGCAATCAGGGGAGAAGGGCCTTAGTCAGGGAGGTGACCAAGAACCCGATGGTCACTCTGTCAGAGCTCCAGAGGTCCTCTTTGGAGAGAGGTGAACCTTCCAGAAGGATAACCATCTCTGCAGCAATCCACCAATCGGGCCTGTATGGTAAAGTGGCCAGATGGAAGCCTCTCCTTAGTAAAAGGCACATGGCAGCCCGCCTGCAGTTTGCCAAAAGGCACCTGAAGGACTCTCAGACCATGAGAAACAAAATTCTCTGGTCTGATGAGATAAAGATTGAACTCTTTGGTGTGAATGCCAGGCGTCACATTTGGAGGAAACCAGGCAGCACTCATCACCAGGCCAATACCATCCCTAAAGTGAAGTATGGTAGTGGCAGCATCATGCTGTGGGGATGTTTTTCAGTGTCAGGAACTGGGAGACTAGTCAGGATTAAGGAAAAGATGACTGCAGCAATGTACAGAGACATCCTGGATGAAAACCTGCTCCAGAGCGCTCCTGACCTCAGACTGGGGTGACGGTTCATCTTTCAGCAGGACAACGACCCTAAGCACACAACCAAGATATCAAAGGAGTGGCTTCAGGACAACTCTGTGAATGTCCTTGAGTGGCCCAGCCAGAGTCCAGACTTAATTCCGATTGAACACCTCTGGAGAGATCTTAAAATGGCTGCGCACTGACGCCTCCCATCCAACCTGATGGAGCTTGAGAGGTGCTGCAAAGTGGAATGGGCGAAACTGACCAAGGATAGGTGTGCCAAGCTTGTGGCATCATATTCAAAAAGACTTGAAGCTGTAATTGCTGCCAAAGGTGCATCGACAAAGTATTGAGCAAAGGCTGTGAATACTTATGTACATGTGATTTCTCATTTTTTTTATTTTTAATAAACTTGCAAAAATCTCAAGTAAACTTTTTTCATGTTGTCATTATGGGGTGTTTGTAGAATTCTGAGGACAAAAATGAATTTAATCTATTTTGGAATAAGGCTGTACAACATAACAAAATGTACAAAAAGTGATGTGCTGTGAATACTTTCCGGATGCACTGTATTTTTTTTTTAATTCAAAGGTATTTTTTCACAGTCATGGTATATATTAATTTGGCAAATGAACTTGGGTTCTGAAGTGTAGTAGTATTCAAAAATTTTAAAAAATAACCAGCTTGCTCTTGTGTTTTAAAGTAGAGCTAATGGGTACTGGTATCCCACTGTGGTGGAAAACAATGCCTTAAAAATACTAAATATACCCAGTTTGTAGTAGTAGAGGTTTTAATTTAAGAAAACAAGCCTTCTGTGTTTCTGAGGCATGCTTGTGGCAACAAAAGTAAACTGGGAATAATCATTAGAGATTCATTGGTACTATTTTCTTGAGATAAGAATGTTTTTTGCCAGTTTGTTTGCTCACTGCAGATGTCCTAGGTGGAGTTATGACATCCACACCTTTGACAAACTATATTCTGCCTATTATCCCACTTTTGCTTCTGTAATTCTGTTTCTTCAGTTAGTTCATGCAGTGCCTTTTAACAGAGAGGTGCATGCTCAAATTGATTTTTTTCCCTCTAAACTGCACCTACATTTCACCTATTACATTATCTTGCGTTATCTTACATAACCTACAGAGCAAGATTCATGAAATTGGTGGTATGATGTTTAAGCACGCGCATAAGTGTTATTTTATACAAATAGAAAAAACACTAAATCGATTACACTACATTATATTTTTAATAAAAGTCTTGGATTTTTGCAAGACCAAATCCACCTGCACGTCATATGTGCACGCACACAATATTAAAAAAGACGGTGTGTGCAACAGAGCCCAACCACAAAGAAACAGATTGAAGCGCCACAAACCAATTATTCAATTTTTTTTTATTGCAAGATGAGATGCTCATACTGAAGATATGGCAATAAAAGAACCAAGAACAATGTTTTTGAGTGAATAAACTCACTAACATTTACAGATACCAGTCAGCCCAAAAACACATTGGATGAAGATTCAAGCTCCTTTCAGAGCCTGGTGCTATAAGGCAAGAATGCACTACCACCCTGACTAGGCTAAAACATCTTTACTAACCTTTGTGACAGTAGGGGGCGCTATCGCTCCCTTGAACCCTCAGGTACCACACCAAACACCAGGTAAAAGTGCAATAATTCTTCTTTATTATAATAATTAAGCGCACAAAGCACCACCACTCCACTATTCTCAATAAACAATACAAATTCAATAAATCACAATCCTTCATTCCCAGATGCTTTGCCCTCCTACCACCTAGCTCAGCTCGTCATCTGGGAGTTTTAAAAGTTCTTATATAGTTCCTGACCCTTTTTTTTCACACGGGGCGTAGGGCAAATAGCAGTCGCTAGTTCTCTCTGGAGCGACCCCTGGTGGTCCCGATATTATCCAGCTGGAATCTGAAGCATCTCCATGTCGTAGGGATGGCTCCCTCTGGTGGCCTGGGGGTATTGACCGGGATAAAAGGCCAGCCATGGGCCACACCTTACTAAACTTTAACTTGATGAAAACTAAATGTATGCTTTTGTCTGTTCTTGTCACTTGATTACATGCAAGGCACATGTTCATTCTTTATCTTAATAGATCACAGAAGAATGCTTGTGCATTATCATACCAGCAATAGCAAGCAATATCTTTGTGAATTAATTAAATAAGCTTGTATAGTGAAAGAATGTGCGTGATCATAAGTGTGGCTTTTTTAGGTTACATTCTCTAGTTATCTTCTGAATAGAGACATCAATGCAATTCTTAGCTGGATATCAACATTTACAGTAGTAATGCCAATAATGGAGTTTAGCAAAGACTTCCCGTGGTGAATCCATGCCTTTTGGCCTTGAAAGTATGCTGCAGTGGAAGTGAAGTGCACAATCAGTCTTCTTTTAAAATGACTGAATCTCATAAAAATACTTTTTTTGCCTGTTTTCCTTCTTAAAACGACAGTTACGGTTTTTTTTTTTTTTTTTTTTTTTTTTTTTTAATATGTGTGCAGTCTCGAGATTCAAATGTTTTTGGCTTAAAAAAATTGAAGTATTTGGCAAGTTTTAATGCTTTATTTAGTTCACCTTAGGACCCTAGTACTCAGAAGCTCAATTACAAAGCACAAGAGCAGGTTAGTTATTTTCTAAAAATGATAAAATATGCCTCATTACAGTTTGCTTTACCCTAGGTTAAACTTAATATTTAGTTAATTTACAGTATTAACAATTAAAGAGTTGGATGGTAAAGCACGGCATTCTGGGTTAATTTAGTTTCACTATCTTGCTGGATGACCCTTAATGATTTTCCTATGTGTGAACTGAATAAATATATAAACAATTATACTCTACAATATGAACGATGTTTCTTTGTAGTATTGAGCACAGTTGACTATTAATCCCTTTTTAAACAGAAACAAATACCAAAGAGAAAAGTTGTTTTCTATGTAGTATGGTAACACTGAATGAGTAATACATGTTGAGTATCTGTAATCTAAAATGCCTAGGACCAGAAGGATTTTGGATTTGGGATATTTATGGATTTTTTAATATTTACATATAATTAGGTATCTTTGTGATATCCTTGATCATGTAGGGAAGTGCAGCTAAATGATGACTGGAACATTGACATAAAAACATCAAACCTCAAAAGGATGAATATGATATATACGCTCTCTTGTAGTTCTCTTTTAAGATGGGCAATGCTGCATATGTGCAGTGAGGAACTTTTTTGGTTTTTCTTCCATTTAATATTGGTTACACGTTTTTGCTTCTCTGGGAACTGGCCAATAGGTCAGGGATATCTCAATCAATCTTCACTCAATTGTGACCACTGTGCTGGAAGTCATTAAACAACTGATGAGGCGCTACGATTAGTTTGGTGTGGGTGTACATAAAAGTAACGTTTTTACCAACATACACTGTCAACTTATAATTGCAATTTGCAACAATGTCTTGTTTTAATAAAATAGAGTAATTTACTGAACTTCTGTCACAATAAGGGCACTCTGTGGGAATTAAGCTGCTTTTTTTAAACACAAGAAGTGACATTCCATTACCGCACAAGTCCTCTAGGATGCCAAAATGAGACTGATGAACCCATAATTGAATTTATTTTGAGGCAAAGTAACTTTGGTAGATGTGATGGCACAGTAACTAGCTGAACCCTCAGTTTTTCATATGGCCTACATTATTTACTAAAACTGCAGTCCCATCATAATGTGACAAGTGAGAGTGGCTATCTGCACAGATGGTGACAGCTTTTCCCCAATTGATACATCATAGAGTACCTGTCTCTTATCAGCCATGTATTATTTCCTTATGGCAATCAGTGCGTACAGGGACCTTTAATCCACGCTGATTGTATGTTGTTACTTTGCAGCACTCCAAGCTTCACAGGAACTCTGAAAGAATAATGCATTTTGAATCTTCTCATATGTTATTTACATCTACTTTTTTGATGTCCACACATTTTCATGCCCAAATTTTATAAAAGAGACCCCTGGTGTTTGAATTATACACTTGTGGTGTCTTGTTGGTCTTTTTGGTGCTCAGAATTTCAAATTTTGCAGCATTTTGGAAATTTGGATTAAGGATGCTCAACTTGTTTTTTGTAAAGAAAGCTAATCATTAACAAAGAGATGCAGCAGGAAGTCTTCTGTCTGCAGTCTTAGATGTTCTAGATACACTTGTTCTATATAGTGTGTGTGTGTGTATATTTTATAATTTTGTAACCGCATGGTGGCCTTCCACCAATTGGGACACAGTTTTTGAATCATTTTTCCATTCCTGCATAAGGTGCATACTAATTCTGCGTTAGCAGGAACACGCAATATAATTGAAGAAAAAAATCAAGTGACGGTGAGATACGAAGAAGGCAGATTCACCAGTGTTTGTGTGTCAGCTTTTATCCCTCCAGATCAGAGAATGTCCAGTTCCATTGCCTCAAACCACCACTCACATCTACAGTTATTCCCAGTTTCAAATAAAAACTAACAGTGTCAGATCCCTGGGAGGGGGGGTGGTAGTATGTATCGTGATCATGACTGAGAGAATAAAAGTGAAAAAAAAAAAAGGTAACTTTTATAAGTAGTATAAATGTACACCGTCTGTTATAGACGCAAAACAAATGTATGTGTTTATTGTATTATATTAACAATAAGAGCAGCTCACTACTGAAAATGGCAAATATAGGAGGCAGTCTGGATCGAAGCGGGGGACTCTTGATTACAAGTCAGCAAATCTTACCGCTACACCACAGAAGCTGTTGTCTTATCCTTGAACCTTTTGTGAAAGTGTTTATTTGATCTTTGGACTTCAGGCTTCACACATTATATAGTTTATGCCAACATTTTGTCATTTACTACTAAAATATGAAAAAGGTTTCTGTTTTAACAATGTGTTTACACAGATTATTGTAAAAATGGAACACACATGAAATGCATGTGTTCCAAATAACAATCTATTATTTCCACTCTAAAACTCCAGCACTTCACTCCCAGGTAATCAAACAAGGCATGAGCTGAGAGAACTTTGTGCACGTTCTACGGTGGTGGGGGGATGGAATAGTAGGCTGCTTGTCTTTATCGGCACATTTACAGGACAAAAGACGCTGACGGAGAGGACACAGAATCCATTACATTCGTGATATTCTCTGAGTAATTAAAATACCGAGATGTATACTTGATATAATTTTCATGATGATAGGAGTTAAATCATGTTATTAAACATGGGAACATGGTGGCACAGTGATTGTTCATGTTTCACGCAAGATGCTTGCTGTGCCATGCGCGACCTTCAATGAAGTACTTTATTGTAGAAGTACTGTCTCTTTCAAACGTACAATCAGCTCTGTAATAGACATTAAGCCATCTGTAAGCTTAGAACGCAGATTCTTCAAAACTTTTAAGGAACATTGAAATATCTTTGTAGTACATGTTTAATTATTCTATCCATCTATCCTTCCAGTGTCGCGCCAGCACAAGGCAAGAACAATCCGTGAATGGAGCGCAAGCTCCTAGCTAGCGCTGCTGCACCGTGTCCTATCATGTTTAATTATTAACAATATAGATTATTTAAATGAAGTTAAAGTTTTATCTGTATAATATAATTAACATATTTTGCTGCATTTCATCTTAAAAATGATATCGTCATCATATGTAAATACGCGCTTTATAAAGTGGCTCAGGTTGTGCAATATTATAACTGTAGTGTAAATTTACAGTGAGGTGATTGTTCTTATAAGTACAAACAGTTCTACAAGGAGCACCTGATGGACTGATTGAGAACATTTATAGATCTTGGGATGAAACTGTTTCTGAACTGCTCATATACAGTGATGTAAATACTCTGAGTGGTGCAGTAAGAGTAATATGGAAAAAGGTGATCTGCTGTGGCAACCCGTAATGGGAGCAGCTGAAAGAAGAAGGTGCAGTGAGAGTAGTAACGCTAAAGCAGCTGTTGTATTTAGAATTGTTTCACCATTCCGTGGACCATTATATTGTTACTGGTTAATTACAATTAGATGCATTAAACTAATAAACAATATACGGTTAATTTCAGTGTATTTATAAAGTCGCGTCAGGGATGTAGATCTGAAAAAGAAAGGGTAGCCAAACAGGAACAGTAGCATTGCTTTGACGCTGGGTGCCGTCAGTCTGCAAAACCGCGCGGAGAACTTGCATACGCCAGGGTATGAAGTACCGTGGAAATGTGCGTGGCTTTACACCAAGTTTAGGTTTTATACATTGCGATTTCAGCGTGGAAACGTTCGTACGCAACATTTCTATGTGTACGCACCGTTTATACATGAGCCCCCTGGTGTGGAGTTTTCCACTTGTGGGGTTATGCCGGTGCTCAAGAAGTTTCAGATGTTGGGGCATTTCAGGTTTTGGAATTTGGGATTTTGTGTGGGTATGTGTTCACCTTGTGATGGATTAGTTCCCTGTCCAGGGATTTTCTTGCCTTACACCCAATGCTTGCTGGGATAGGCTGCAGCAACCACCCCTGCCAGCCTTGCTCATGATTAAGTGGACTTTGAAGATGGTATGGTATATACTGTGCAGTATGTACTGTATAATGAAGTTTCACTGTTTGCCTGAGAGTCATGTATGCTTTGAAATGCACAAATATGTTTGAATGAAGCATTCAGTTAATACTTGAAAACATATTCTATTTTATTCTATTGAAATGTATTCTATTTGGTTCTATTTGAAAATTATTTTTGTTTTTTCATATCTGAGTGCTGATTTATTGGCACAGATTTCCTATATGTAATAGTAGTTTATCAAGTTGACATTCTTGTGACTTCATTGGTGTTTTTTTGTGCACTATGTAAAGTTTAACTGTATTATTTCTTTATTTTGTAGGAAACAAAAAACAGCTACTTCTTCTCCTTTGAGTTTATTAAAACAGGAAGTCCATACCTAAAAGGCAAGAGTCTTAAGCTGGATTTGAAACCGTGTGTTTACAAAAAGAGGTGAAGCGTGCAAAATAGTGTGGTGTCAACTTTACTGTCTGTGAATAAATGAAAAGCATAACTAGTTTCTGTGCAGCAAATGAGTAAAAATATTGAAAGTTAATTATTGTACTAAAATGCAACACAATAAATAAATACGTGGTAAAAAAAGTAATACTGGGTGCATTATTCAATTCAGTTTCAATAATTTATTCTTCAGGGCATTCCTACTTAACATTCCAGCATCTATATACGTGTCCACCAGTGTCTCAGAGCAGGTGAAACAGCTGAATAAACTATAGCCAGACTAGCCGACAAAATGACCAGAGCTTACCCTTACTTAACATTACTTACCCAGGCATCACTGCATGCTGGCTCTGTGAACTGTTACATAAAAAGGAGTATTGTGTTCTTTTGCAGGATGGTGTTGGATGAGGCTTGATTGGGAGTAGAAGTGCAGCACCACTCAAAGGAAAGTCAGTGTTGTTTTACTCCTGATTTGTCAGTTTTTCCTTATAATTTAAGCACTGTGAACTGTCCACCTTGAACTAAAATGGCAAATCAGACATGACAGCATTCATGGATACAATCCAGCAAGGACTTATTGTATTTCCAGAATCCTGTCTCACCCAAAAAAAACAAATTCTCAACTCAAAAGAGTAGACAATGATACTGGGCAACACAGGATGCTTCAGCTAGTACAATGTAAAAAGTACAAATCTAGAATTTAAAAAAAACAAGCGCAGTATAAACACAAACATTACTTGCAAAAATGACCAAGATTCACTTGTTAAAATGTTTTTATTACTTTTTGATGACATGCCCACTGCTTTTAAAGAGAATGTGGGTATTTCCCTTCTAGAGCTTGGGGTGTCCAAAGCAAGGTATGTCCAGCTTAATTTCTGCCTGCAACAGTTGATACCACTTTACAGGTGCCACATTTAGACTTTAAGAAAGGCTGCACTTGATGTTATAAATGGCACACTACACAGTTATCCTTTTAATCATATGATTGTGTGTTCTCCATTTATGTGTTTTGTTTCTCCATTTTGTATGTTTTATTTTGCATCTCTTTTCGCATTTTTATTAAAACTTTTCCAGTAAATTTTAGTGGTAAAATCGCAGTTCATGAGATGCATATATATATATCATTAAAATTATTTTGATATAGGTATAGGATATGCGATACAGAAATTATTACAAAAAGAGGGTGAGTAGTTAAAGTACCTAAGATGTTTAAACATTATTGAACACATTTGTCACCCCACATTTTTGCAAGTCCACTTTTGGCACATGCACATTTGTTGCTGTGCCCATTAAAACAAGAAAAAAATTATGCAATTTTTCTGGAGGCATCTTTCATTTGAATTGAAGACATCTGAAAATGGATCAGTCATTTTTGAAAGGCAAATTCACTTTAAGACAGATCAAGTGCCAAGAAGGATACTAAATGAAAAAAATGGCTTGGCAATGAAACAGTAAAAGTTTTTACAATTAATTAAAAAGGAATGTAAAAGTAGTATCACACAACCTTAGCAGCAACTGTGACTTGAGTGTGCAGTGCTAAAATAATTTTTCAGCCTTGACTTGAATGCTGAGACTAGTTGGGCTTCTTCCTATTTCTTAGATTTATTTCAGTGCCCTTTAGCTAAAGATACTGGATCTCATTCATAAAATGTGAGCAGAATGAATTTGCTCGTAAAACGTTCACAAAGGGATAAGGCCTGTCTGTTCATAAAAACGAACACATCTTACGCATGCTCAGGACCAAGTGTAGTACATGTTTAAATAGTAAAAAGCATGATATGTATGGCATTTGCTCAAAACACATTTTAATGAATACAATAAATCTAAATATTATTATATTATTATAAATTAAGATACCACATCTGTCAACAAAATCTTTGTCAAATTAGGTACTAGCTTGATGATTATTCAACAACACAGGTGTCTTGTTTTGTATTTCAGTAAACACATCACACAGGTCTGTACATAATTGGGGGTATTTTCCTATAAAAGGGCTTTGATTGAAACCTGATTTGGTTGAATGGAACAATGGCTGATCTCACACTACTGCATGATTTGGCCCATCAGAACACACTGAGGAGAGAGCGCAGATTCCAGGATCGCACTGATGTGTTGTCAGAGAGTAATTAATGGTTGATTAGTCGTTTTTGACTACTCAGACACATTTTGGTGCATTTATGCACTATTATTGACCCTGTTCTGATAAGAGCAACAACACAAAGCCATGCAATACCTGTGCATCTGCAAGTCCTTTCGACACTTGACTTTTTGGCTACAGGGACATCTCAATGGGAGATCTCAGACACATACTACCTGGAATAAATAATGGCATATTAACACTAATAAAAGGTTGCATCCAGTTCTCAAAAGCTAGGGAAAGGCAAGTGGAAGTTATTCAAAGGTTTTACAAGCTGGCCAACCTATGCAGTGTCATTGGTGCAATAGACTGCACACACACACATATGCATCAAAGCTCTAATGATGTGTTTGCATATAGTTATAGAAAACACTTCCATTCTGTCGACATGCAGCTTATATGTGATGCTAAGTGAATGCTGCTAAACATTACTGCCCAATGGCCTGGTGGTATGCACAACAGTTTCATTCTGCAGCACAGTTCCATGGGCATGCATCAGGAACAAAGAGCTGTGGAAGATGGCTGGCTTCTCGGTAAGAGTAAAAGTTTCTCATAGATTGAATTACTGTATATTTATTTGAGAGGTATAAATGGGTTGTTTATATACATAGTGGACACGGGTTACCCATTGAAGACATGGCTTATGACATCTCTAAACAACCCATTGACTCCCCAGGAATGTGCTAATACTATATACATGCTACAGCGCAGGCTGTTGTCAAACTTGGATACAAAGGGTGGCACTCTTTTTATATTCATCTGAAAAGGGGTGCAAAATAATATTAGCCTGCTGTGTTTTATACAAAATAGTAATGAAGGCAGGGTCTCTGCTGCCTAATATACCAAATTAACCTGACCTATACCTAATGCTTGAAGAGTCAGCTGATGAAAACCCCAGGGCAGCACCAATTATGACACGTCACCAAGTAATACGACAACTAGGTAAACGTCTTATTGTATTAAAAATGCTGAAACCCAAATTAACCAAGTATTTGGTAAATTACTTACTGGTCCTTTGTAGGCAACCACAGAACAAATTGGACCTTTTGACCTTAAGTAAGTTCTTTTATCCCACTGAATTCTAGGTGAAGTCTTTTCACTGCTACAGATTTGGTGGCCTGAATTGCATCAAAGATTAGCTACCTGGTAACACAAATGAACAAAAATGCATCATTTCTTGGGTCACCAGCTCTAATGTCTGGGGAAAAAAAGTGTAGAAAAAAGATTGCCCTATCAAAACCATCAGAAATTGCATCAGTTTCTCTGAATAAAAGTATTTTTATAACACACTTTTGATTCTTTGCAACTTCCAAGAAAGGGTTGAGAACCATCCTCCCTTTCCTGCCAGAAAATGAAATGCCCTCTGATGTGCAATAAACATCATCACAGCACTCCAGATGAGGCATAACCATTGTGTTATAAAGCTTAAATATAACCTCCTTTGACTTGCTCTCAACACATCGTGCTATATAACCCAACCTAAACACTGTCTGGATGTTGACAGTTACGTGTCAACTACGTCTCCTAAATCCTTTTCATAAAGTGTACTTTTAATTTTCATACCTACCATTGTGTATTTAAACTTAACATTTTTACTTCCTTTTGTAATATTTTACATTTATTTACATTAAATTGCATCTGCCACAAATCTGCCCAAGCCTGTATGTTGTCCAAGTCCCTGTGGATTGATTTAATGGATTCTACAGTAGATTATCTACCAATCTACCTTGCTTGGTGTCATCTTCAAATTTAACCAGCT
This sequence comes from Polypterus senegalus, assembly GCF_016835505.1. Classification (NCBI taxonomy): domain Eukaryota; kingdom Metazoa; phylum Chordata; class Cladistia; order Polypteriformes; family Polypteridae; genus Polypterus; species Polypterus senegalus. The sequence continues at coordinate 166,207,053 of NC_053155.1, forward strand.
TGTTATTTATAGTCCTATTTAAATTATTTACATATACTAAAAATAGCAGCGGCCCTAGCACTGACCTCTGTGGGACACCACTTTTAACGTCTAATTCTAATACCGTTCCTCGCACCATAACTCTCTGCTTCCTATGTCTGAGCCAATTTTGCACCCATCTACAAACAACTCTCAGTTCGATACCCTACCTCTCATGTGGATTCTTATCACTTTCTGAAAGTCGTGATAAATAATATTGTATGTGCCAATCTGATCATATCATTTTGTTGCTTCCTCATAGAATTCCAGAACATTAGTAAAGCAAGACCTCCCTCATCTGAAACCATGCTGACCTTCTTTCTAAGTCTTTTCCTTAATAATTCCTTCCATTGATTTACTTGTGATGCACTTACTGGCATATGCTTACTTGGATCTATCTGCCTGATCAACCTTTTACATAATGGGATAATATTTGTCATTTTCCAGTCCTTCAACATTTATCCAATGTGCAGTGACTTCCTAAAAATGTTATATGTTAATGTTATGATAAATATTATCTGGTCATGGTGATTTATTTGATGTCAGCCTATTTAATCTAAGAAATACTTTCCCCTCTATAATATAAAAATCACTCAGCACCACTTTAGTAGTCCCTGTTATCACTGGGAGGTTATCTACTTCTTCACATGTAAAGTCAAGTCAGGATGGGGAGCATGCACTGGTACACTGCATTGCCGCGTCCACTACATGACGAAACAACTCGGGACCTCATTTGGCAACCACCCAGGTAGACACACGGTCCAGTCCCACCCTACAGAAATGACCCTCTATCTGCCGTAGCCAGGTGTTATGTGGGTGACCCCTTGGCCTGGTCCAGCCACTCAGGTCCCCAACAATAAGGATCTTACAAGCTGCATCGCCCTCTGGGAAATGCGCCACATGGCCGTAGTGCCATAACTAACACTCCCTCACAATGCAGGTAATGTGCCTCATTTGGGACTCCATGAGCAACCACTCATTCAACACAAAGTCAAACCAACAGTACCCAAGGATTTTCCAGAGAGACACAGTACCAAACAAGTCCAGCCTTTTTCGCATGTCACTGGATAGCGTCCATGTCTTGCAACCATATAGCAAGACAGGAAGCACCAGGACTCTAAAGACTTGGACATTCATTCTTTGCATAGATATCGGGAGCGCCACACACTCCTTTCCAGCAACCTCATGACCCCCCATGCTCTCCCAATCCATCTATTGACCTCATAGGAAGAGTAGCCAGATAAATGAATGTCACTGCCAAGGTTAGTAAACCTCTCGACAAGGTCAACACTCTCTCCCCAAACAGACACACTGCTGATGGCTGTGCCCAAGAGGTTATTAAAGACCTGGATCTTGGTTTTTATCCAGGACACTCACAAGCCCAGACACTCTGACTCCTCGCTCAGTCTCTTGAGTGCCCCAATCAGAGCCTCCAATGACTCCGCAAAGAACACAACATCGTCAGCAAAGTCAAGATGCATGAATCTTTCTTCACCAACAGATCCCCCACATTCACTGGACCCCACAACCTTGCCCAGTTTATACAAGCATTGAACAGAGTAGGAGCAAGACTACACTCCTGATGAACCCCAGAATCAAATGGGAAAAACAAAGACGTTCTGCCTCCACTCTGCACAGCACTCACACAGTACCAGTGTACAGGCCGGCCATGATATCCAGCTACCTTGAGGGGATCCCGTGAACCCTCAGGATATCCCACAGGGCAGCTTGATCAACTGAGTCAAACACTTTACGAAAATCAACAAAGGCTGCCGATATTCGCGTTTGGACTCCACGAGAACCCTCAGTACCAGGATGCAGTCGATGGTAGACTTCTTAGGCATAAAACCAGATTGTTCCGGTACTGGTAGGTGAGCCAGTGATCATGTATCCTATTGAGGACGACCCTACCAAGGACGTTACCTGGCACCGAGAGCAGTGTTATACCCCTGCAGTTGCTGCAATCCAGGCGATCACCCTTCCCTTTCCAGATAGAGATGACAGGTTACATTTTCCAGTCAGTTGGGATGATGCCAGTCTCCCAAATGGAAGCAAAGATTGTTTGCAATCCCAGGAGGACAGTCTTAACCACCAGCCTGGAGAAGTTCACCCCAGATACCACAGATCCCTGCAGCCTTTCCTGCCCTCCGCTGGTTCATTACCTGTGCAATCTTAGTGAGATTGGGTGGTTCACAGCTAATTAGTAATATGTCAGGGTGCTTCTGTCAAAATTTAATTGAATTTGATTGATGAGATTAAACCCCGCCCCTTTTTAATTGATGACCGGAAGTCCCATTCCCCACCCATCTGTTTGATGACCTTTAGCCCGGCCCCATTTTTAATTGATGACCGGAGGTCCCCTCCTCCAACCATCTGTTGTTTGTTTACCTTTAATGACCTTTAGCCGGCCCCCTGTTGATTGATGACCTAGAGTCCCATCCCCCACCCATCTGTTTGATGACCTTTAGCCCGGCCACCTGTTTTCCCCAGGAAACTGTCAAGGGCAATTTGATGGATGCCCCCACCCTCCTTGAACCCCCACCACCCCGCCCCAAACCCCCCTGCTTGGCCACCTGCCCTGAACCATCTCGATAAGAATCCCCAAGGATAGACATGCCCAAGGGCTGCCTAGACACCCGCCCCCCTTGAACCCATCACCACCCCAACCACTTCCCAGCCCCCCTCTTCCTAAGACAAGTTCAGGCATCTTGCAGCCGGACCCTGCACAAGTTCAGGCGTGTTCCTATCCATACCCAGACACCCCCACCTGTTGGCTGGCCCCCTTCTTCCGAGGACATACACACACACATGCTCCGGCCGGACCGATCTAACTTGTCACCGTTCCTGCCAATATTGCTTTGGGTAAGAATCCTTGTACCTATGTAACTATTATTTTTAAAATATCTAAACTTTATCATTTGTAAGCCACTTTTTTTTTTATCTAAGCCCGCTTACAGATCCAGCCTTTTCAATCTCACAGAAAGACAAGCAGTCCAGCTTTTAGCAGCCCCACAGGCTTGTGCGTGTAGTTCAAAGCACACTGAAATACAAACTGTCCGGCTCTCTCTGTCTACACAGAGACTCTCAGAGCAAACATCCCCTGCGCGCGCCCGCGAGCTGGCCAGTGCCAAAGCGCTACGCGTATGTGCAGGCAAGGGCACGTAGTTCGAAGCACACAGAAAGGATCTCTCTCTCTCGCTGTTCACACTGAGCCCGGAGCGTAGCTAGAGCCGTCAGTGCAGGCCATACGCTCGGAGTTGTGTGTAAGTTCCCCCATCCCCTAACCCAGGCACAGAAGCGCGATTGTCTTAACACAACTGCCAAAACCCCTCCTCCCCAGCCCGCATGTTTGTCAACAGCTGGGCGTAATACCCCCCATCTTCCATTCCCAAGACGCATGGATCTTAAAAAGTTAAAGGCTTTCATGATAACGTGTAAAACACGAGATAAATAGCTCGGTATAAGCCCTCATACACACACACCGATGCAGCAGAATCCTTTTAAATTACGTTTGAGACGTCTAAATGCTATATGAATTAATATATTTATAATTTGTATTAAAATCGATCTAAAACAAACCCCTATTCTATCCATGTTAATCCTCCCCTCATGAAGAAATCTGTTTAGATTTTTCTAAAAGTTTGAATGCCTTAATCAGATCGGATATCTCGGGCTAGAGAAAGGAACTTTAAAATACTCTTTGTCAAAACCGCTTTTTGCAAAGCACAACGCCCAACTGCGGCCCGTTTATGACCATTAACCTCGTGGCCGAGCAAACTTTAGGAAAGGTGAAAAAGGTCTTACGGAGATGCGTGCAGCTGTTTAAACAAATCTATGGGTTACAACGGAATCTATTAAACAAATTCTGGACTTTTTATCGTCCGTCGAAACTTGTTGTTTTTAAACACCGGACAACGGCCATTACACGGATGTTCGGTTAAAATAATGGGGAAAATATCTGATATTACAGATCACAGGGGTCACATTCCAAAACATCCAGATCTTTCGGGTATATAAATAAGTGTTCAGACCGGTCCATTACGCAGCAGGCCGTTAATACTGAAAGAGGACACCGAATCTCGTCGGAAACATCAAGGATCACGGTATGGCATACTTTTGATTATTACATGCGCCAAACAAGTATGTTTTTAGAAAACGGAAGGATGAACCTTCATATTTTATCCTTACTACGAATAATTTCTAAGTTTATTCTCAAGTGCGTGCGTGCGCGCACTCGTGTGTAAGCGCATGAGCGCGTGCATGTGTGCGTATAATATAAGATGCAGCATTTATATCCATCTATCTGCGTGTACGACGATTAATGTACAAATTCATAGGACTGAAGCAAACAATATTAGCTTTTTCATACCGAAACGGGCTTTACAATCAAGTAGTTTTTGTCTCGGCGTCTGAAAATTCAAACAGAATCTCTTCTCTGAGAATATTCAGGCATTGTTTAAAAGCGCAGGTCGGTTGTGTATCAGCTTTGGTGTAATAAGCGGTCGGTATTCTGAACTACGTACAAAAGGGCCCGTTTGTGAAATGCGTACTCTTTCGAATCGGGCTCACTGTAGCAGGGGAATCTCTGCCCCGGGGTCCGCATGTTTTTAAAAGTCTGGGATATCGAAACATTTTAACTTTATAAACTCTCATTTGTTACAACCGGTTGGAGACAGCCTCCAATGATGAACGGGATCCAGGAGCATATATCGAAGCGAATGCTTAATAGACATAAGGCAACTGTGTTTTCATTCATTTCGCTAAATGAAAAGTAATTATTTTAATACGGAATAGTAGCCCCCAAAGGCCGGGTGATTTTAGACGTGCGAGTAATATAATTAAGTTATTTTTAAAAGTAATCCCCACACTGCACAAGACAGACAGATTCCACGTGTGTTTTAGGATTTGCTGCGGTCAGTAATGATTTTAACTTTTTCCTTAGCTCATTTCTATAACATAGGAGCCTTTTGACAAAGGAAAACTCTGTAAATACACTTGTGCATTTAAATGGAGATTTATAAGAAAGCAGGTTTCTACCTGATTACTCACCTTATCCCAGTTTTGTACGTGCATGTAAAAGCACTCACTGTTACAGTAGCACAAAGTTGATATTTTCTGTCTACTCAAAAAACTAAAATAATTTCTATTAACACAGGTGATAACTGGAAAACATTTCACTATTTTTAATTAAAAAGTTAAAAACAGAAAAGCCCAATTATGATTTTTGTTTTGTCATGGTAGGGTCCTAGGGTGACACTTTTCCCCTTTATACTCTTTCTTATGTACACCTTAACACATATTCTTACCAAAATAGTTCATCACTTCCCAATTCCTGTAACTTCAGGTAATTAGACAGAGCTCCATAACAGGCAAGAGAAAAGTATTATAGGTCAAATACACAGTGCCATAAAACAAAAGCACTGAACACCACACAACCTGGTATTGCTAGATGTATTTTGTTATCTGGAAAAAAACGAAACATTTTCAGTAGCCACGTAAAATGACCAGTTGCTTTAACATGAAAATAAAGCATCTTTAGAAAATAAAGCACCTAAAAGCATCTTTGTAAAGTTACAATTTTAAAACATAAGAAAAATCCTTGTTTCCCAAAGAGTTCTGCCCATTTTTTCCAACAGTTTTCTTGATGGATCTTTGGAATCATCATAGCCTTTCTGATCACATCCACCCCAAACATTGCATACAACTTTAATTTCTGTACACATTTTAAATGATAATAGACAGTATAAAGTCCCTAAAGGAACGGGGTAGGAACTGGAGACATCTGATATCTTCTATCATATCTTTTTTTGTGAACAGTTTTCATAACAGTTTTAATTGCGCCCCCTAACGTTTTTTTGAAAGTAGCCCACTAATACCAATATGTCCTTTTTTAAAATTAATGATATACCATAGATGCATATTTTATTATAACTACTTAACTTTTATCTAACTCAATATTTATTGTTCAAGTATCAGAATGTAGTTTAAGTTATTTTGTTTTCAGTTCAATAAACATATTTTTCATATTTTTTATACTTTTTCTTTTTTTCACATCTTTCGCCCCTTTTTGTTACTTCACACCCCCTAGGGGGCCATCCCCACAGTTTGAGAACTACGGTTGTAGGAGATTATTTGTAAAACACTCTGTGGCACTTCAAGCTAAATTAGATTTCCTTGGTTATTCAGCCGTCCATCGGTGTTCCATTTTTGTTATAAATTGTATTTAGTCTCTATTTACTAAACATTTTATGTTGAATAGAAAACAGTTATCTTGTTCAGGTTTTAATTTAAAACCGCATTTTCATCAACAGGCTCTTTGGTACTCAGGATGCTTTGTATAATACAAAGTTTTAGAAATTCTGTTGATGCTTGGTAACAGCCTTCCATTTTACATCAATTATGAGCCCCTGAAAATAAGAACGGTTATAGGAGGTTATAGGAGCCTGTACACTACAGGGCTGATGATTAGGCTTATGCTGGACACGTTAGGCAAATCAGGATGGAAAATGTTTAGTGAATAGTTACATATTATATATGTGTTAGCACAAGGATTAAAATTTTACTAAAACTTTGTGGTTTATTCTTTCTTTTAGGTAGTCCTGGTGACATAGGACAGCTGTCATTGAAAACTGCTTTTCCCCTCTGTTTGTGAAAAGCACCCTTTGGTTTTAGTAGCATTCAGGGTGAAGGGACGTAAGTTTGAACTGTGATTCCAAGAGTCAACAAGTGTCTGCAATCTTCTTGAATACGAGTCAAAGGACCAGGGTTTGTGCAGGGATCATAGTCAGGGCAGAGTTAAGCTAGACATTATTATTCCAAAATGTAACATTGACTCGCCCCTATCACAAAGATAAGAGTAAAAACTAAAATGTACAAATACTAAGTCACAGAGGAGATTAAAAAACATCTTAAGACCGGATCAACAAGGGATCACTCCAAGCTCACCGCACACTACAACAGAACCTACGTGTTCTGCAATATATTATCAGCTAAACTGTCATCTATGTAGGCAGTTCCACGAGATTGCAAAGAGTTGGGGAAAACATTCTTGAACATCGGCTAGTATGAGGCTGATTAACATTAGTCGGTTATTGTTAGAATCTTATCTGGAACTAAAAGTCAGGTTTGTGTTCCTCCTGATTCAGGAAGAACATTAAATATTGGAGTTTAGAATATGAACTAGACTGGTAGTCTTGATGGTAAGGACATTTGTGCCAAAATAAATAAATAAATAAAGTTAATTATGAAGTAAATAATTACATGAAAAGTGGAGTTATAAAGGAATTATTACAATTTGAAAACTGCTGTGATGTATAAAAAACATTGATAGGTGACAACCAGCACGAAAAGAAACCTTTTGAAATAAATAATAAGCTTTTTTGACATGCGTAGTCTGGAATAGTCTGAATATGTCTTAAAGAGTTCATTTTTAAATAAAACTTAAAAATATTAAATAGTAAACCTGAATAAAACACAGAAGTATCATTTAATGATATCAATTAGTGTTAAGTATTATCAAGCACCGGGATCTATTTATAAGGATTATTTAATTTAGTTATAAACAAAATGATTGGTTGCATTTTGCTTTGAAATTAACAATAGTTTGATACAGCTTTAAGAATTAGAATGCAAGACAAACCTCTACACTCTATAACAAAATGTTGCTGTTCCAATAGGAGTATCTCGGATGTCTGTTTTATTTTAACCTTTTGACAAGAAGCCCCTGGTCAGGGAAATATACCACATATATTGAAAATGAACAGTGACGACATGCTAACTAAATAAATATAAGATATGATATTTTAGAATATGGACCTGGGTGCTAACCCCGTGATTCTGACAAACTAAATGGTCTTCGCTTAATTGTCAAACATCCTGCGTGTACTCTGGATCTTGTAATGGAGAGTGCAAAAGATTCTATAATCTTTATTCTTTAAAGGTCAATATGATGGAGATCTAGCGCCTGTGTCCACAGTGTTAACCAAACATAGGACATGATGTTCAAAATTCAACTAGGGTTTTTCAGAAGAGATAGGACAAGTGTGGCGTGTGTTCTGTAGTCTCTTTTCTGTATTAACTATTCACAATGACCACAGCGTGATTAAAAGCAGACAAAAAACTGGTGATCTCACCGGTACATTCAGTTCAGACACTTCATCTGATTTTCATGTAATTATTTACTTCATAATTAACTTTTATTTATTTTGGCACAAAGTCCTTTACCATCAAGACTACCGGTCTAGTTCATATTCTAAACTCCAATATTTAATGTTCTTCCTGAATCAGGAGGAACACAAACCTCACTTTTAGTGCCAGGTAAGATTCTAACAATAACCGGCTCATGTTAATCAGCCTCATACTAGCCGATGTTCAAGAATGTTTTCCTCAACTCTTTGCAACCCCGTGGAACTGGCTAAATAGATGACAGCTTAGCTGATAATATATCGCAGAACACGTAGGTTCTGTTGTAGTGTGCTGTGAGCTTATGGGTGATCCCTTGTTGATCCGGGCTTAATATGTTTTTAATCTCCTCTGTGACTTAGTATTTGTAAACTTTAGTTTTTGCTATCTTATATTTGTGATATGGGCGAGTAAATGTTACATTTTGGAATAATAATGTCTAGCCTAACTCTGACCCTGACTATGATCCCGGCACAAACCCTGGTCCTTTGACTCGTATTCAAGAAGATTGCAGACACTTGTTGACTCTTGGAATCACAGATTAAACTTACATCCCCTTCACCCTGAATGCTACTAAAGCCAAGGGTGCTTTTTCACAAACAGAGGGGAAAAGCAGTTTTCAATGACAGCTGTCCTATGTCACCTGGACTACCTAAAAGAAAGAATAAACCACCAAGTTTTAGTAAAATTTTAATCCTTGTGCTAACACATATATAATATGTAACTATTCACTAAACATTTTCCATCCTGATTTGCCTAACGTGTCCAGCATAAGCCTAATCTCCAGTTCCTACCCAGTTCCTTTAGGGACTTTATACTGTCTATTATCATTTAAAATGAGTACAGAAATTAAAGTTGTATGCTATGTTTGGGGTGGATGTGATCAGAAAGGCTATGATGATTCCAAAGATCCATCAAGAAAACTGTTGGAAAAAATGGGCAGAACTCTTTTGGAAACAAGGATTTTTCTTATGTTTTAAAATTGTAACTTTACAAAGATGCTTTTAGGTGCTTTATTTTCTAAAGATGCTTTATTTTCATGTTAAAGCAACTGGTCATTTTACGTGGCTACTGAAAATGTTTCTTTTTTTTCCAGGTAACAAAATACATCTAGCAATACCAGGTTGTGTGGCGTTCAGTGCTTTTGTTTTATGGCACTGTGTATTTGACCTATAATACTTTTCTCTTGCCCATTATGGAGCTCTGTCTAATTACCTGAAGTTACAGGCAAACTCATTAGAAACAGCCTGGTCTTGGAGACTGGCCAGGTCCAGGCTCATTTGCCTAGTAGATGGTAACCTACTGGACCTAAGCAACAAGAGCAAAGAGTAGCAACAAGTCTGTGGTCAGAATTCACAAACTGGGCACTTCTGTAGACCCTGCAGTTTTTCAAGAGCCTCTAGCGTCTGCCAACAAGGATGTGATTGATCTCCCTCACTGCACCACCAGTATTGGAGTACCAAGTCCAACAATGCAGTCCCAGCGTCCAGTAATCCGCAGCCCTGACCTTTTGAAAAGTCAAGGAACATGGAACCACTTTCACCACGGTCACCAGACAGCAGAGGAAGATGATCATGTTGCCAGAGAGACAAGACGTTCCATGCGCCTACCCTTATGGGCCGCCTCAAACTGGGACCTGAGTGCTGCCATGCAGCAGGCAACACCTCAGTAACCACACCAGTTCCGATCCCCAACAGACCTGACCCCATCAGTTCCGACTCTTCCAGGGATGGAGCTCCCGAGGGCTTTCCCCCAACCCCTTCATGATGCGAGTAGCCTTCCTATGGGCGGCTGCAGCAGAGCTACTCCCTCGGAGAGCAAAAGGAGTCCTTTCTGTCGTCTCTGAGCTGTGAGAAGTTTTTTTTACGGTGGCTGGAGTGCCAATCCTGCCACCAACCCCCATGATTTCCCTGCAAGCTGGAGGACCGCTTGCAGTGCCGAATGCAGTTTTAACGTCATACCCAGGATATGTAAAGACCTCAGAAAAATTCAAGTTTAGAGCATCTGCTATTTCACTGTTTGTATTTGATTCCTCTTTCCTTTTCTTCATCTCCTCCTGCACTTTTGTTTTACTACTAAATTACTGAAAGAATCTGTTTTGGTCATCTTTCACTTTATCTGCTATATTCTTCTCTAACTTCCTTTTAGCCTGCCCCTAATATCCACCATAATGTTTGCCCTCATGTTCTCATACGCCCTTCAATTCACATTGGAGTTAGTCTTAAATGTCTTATTCAGCTGTGTTTTTCCTTTGTAGCTTCATCTTTAATCTTTTTACTAACCCAATGTGGAATTTTAAAAAATGTATGATTAATTCCAGCTTGAAATGTGCCCTGCCAACGTTAAAGTTTTGGCTTTTGCAATCTTCCAAAACACTGAGAATTGTATTATATTATGGTTACTAGCCGATCAATCTCTTCTACACCCTCGATTCTATCCTATTTATTGCAAAATACTAAATCTAGACAGGCTTCTCTTCACATTGGAGCTTTAACATATTATGTTAAACAGTCACTGATTATGTCTAAAAACTCCTGCTCTTGTACTCCACCATTTACACAGATAGCCCATTTAACATTTGTGTAGGTAAAGTCTCCCATGACTATAACACCCCACTGTGAACTTGTCTTTTCAATGGACATCTTTTTAGTAATTTTAAAATTATTGTCTACATATGGTTTATGAGACACTCCTAAAATAAGGCCTCTTTCCCTGCTTTTCAGATGAATCCAGCTATCCTCACTAGTAAGGGGGCTCATCGTCTAACTGAAGAAGATTTGCATTTAAATTCTGTTTGACATAAACTGCAATCTCCCCTCCTTTTCTGTTCTGTCTATCCTTTCTAAAAAAAGGTGTATCCCTCTATGTTATACTCATCCCCATATTTGTTTTATAGCCAGGTTTCTGTTATTGCTATAATAGCATAATTATGCTCTGCTACATACAACTACAGCTTAATTGTTTTACAGACTGTTTTTAAGTAACTTTCTGCATCTAGTGTGGTATGCAAGTATGCTGTTTTAATATCCATTTGGTGAAGTTAAAGGTTATTCTGTACTGCTAACTGCATTAATGCTTAAACAAATGTGATACTAGCTGTGGGAAAGAAAGTTTTTTTGATAATCTGTTCCGTCCACTTGACTGTTGCTTTTAGCAGCTACAGTCATATGAAAATGTTTGGGAACCCCTCTCATCCTACAAAATAATTTACTCTACTTTCGACAAAAAAGATAACAGTGGTATGTCTTTCATTTCCTAGGAACATCTGAGTACTGGGGTGTTTTCCGAACGAAGATTTTAATGAAGTAGTATTTAGTTGTATAAAATTAAATCAAAAGTGAAAAACTGGCTGAGCAAAAATTTGGTGCCCTTGTAATTTTGCTGATTTGTATCCATGTAACTGCTCAATGCTGATTACTTGCAACACCAAATTGGTTGGATTAGCTTGTTAAGCCTTGAACTTCATAGACAGGTGTGTCCAATCATGAGAAAAAGTATTTAAGCTGGTCAGTTAAGTTGTGCTGCCCTTTAACTCTCCTCTGAAGAGTGACAGCATTGGATCCTCAAAGCAACTCTCAAAAGATCTGAAAACAAAGAGGCGCTCCATCCGTGGCTATTGCAGTTAGTTTCGGTATCATCCAATGCGACACTAAAATACTCACATGCTTGAAGGTCAGAGTGCAACTGTGATTCAATAGCCGTGTTAATGTCCAATATTCTGTGTTCAACAGTGTGGCGGGACAGTTGGACGTCTGATACCATGCGTTTTAGTTTGTTGTTTTCAGGAGACAAGATTTCAACAACGTCACTGACGCATTTTTTAATGAACTCCCCTTCATTGTATGGCTTTTTAGCCCGTGCAATGTTCCAAGCCAGTTGATACGATGCAAGCATTACGGTCTCTGAGCGCTTCATAAATTTTCAGAAAAACTGTATCTGCTTTTCTGCGTGAGTTTTCAAAGTGACCAACTCGTGCTTGTGAAGTTCAGTCCCTTTTGGAAATTCCTGGTCGATGTTAGCATGGAGTGAAGCTGAAGATTTGAAGCTTTGAAATGCGCTAATGATGCCTGACATATAAGGCAGAATGGCTTGCCATTACGTTCAACAAAAAAATATAAACTCTTCCACTCTGTTAAAAACGTCCTGTGTTCATCTTCATATTTTCGTTTTTCTGTGCGTTTTTTCCCTGCCATTTTGAGAGCGAACTTGACACAAATTGTTTACTTAAATGATCTTGCCCCTACTAGGAAACTTTGCAATATTTTCATCTCACGCACATGTACATTTGACGAAAATATTAAACATATATTTAACATTAAAAAAAACACAAACACAAACTTCGATATGAACGTAAGAGCCGCATGAAACCAGGCAAAGAGCCGCAGGTTGGCCACTTCTGATCTTGAGGTTGTGATATTTGCACAAGGAGACTCAACTAAGTATTGATGTAATATCTTTGTTGGGGTGCCCAAATTTATGCACCTGTCTAATTTTGTTATGATGCATATTGCATATTTTCTGTTAATCCAATAAACTTAATGGCACTGCTGAAATACTACTGTTTCCATTAGGCATGTCATATATGAAAATGAAGTTGCTACTTTGAAAGCTCAGCCAATGATAAACAAAAATTCAAAGAATTTTCATATGACTGTACATACCTTGCCTTAAAGATTTTTGCCCTCTGTTCATTTTCTTTTATGAACCCATACACCCCTACTGCATCTCTACCTTCAGGTATGGTGGCTAACTCAAATGTATCGCTTTCTTTAACCGAGTGGAATTCTTTCTTTATTGTACATTCTCACTCTTGTGATTCTGAAGAAGGTAGGGCCTCAGTAAGTTTGAGAAGTGCTACATATTGTCCCATAGCAATAGTCAACTATGATTTTAACTAAGTCATCTTCAAAATCAACTATATAATTGTTTAAATGTTTTGGAGCTCTTCTCTCCCTTCTTGGGTAGTGATAGTTTTGAATATGACTTAGGCTTGTGTCAGAATTCTCTTCCACATTTCTTACTGCTCTTTCCCCTGTCACATTTTGTTGGAAAATATTGTTCCATCCTCTACTTGGCTCCCTCTTTTTGGTTTCTGCTACTATATCGACTTATATACATATTCTTAAGTTTCTGAATTATAGTCATCTGTTTGTGTCTGTTTCTCAGTGTGATTTGTTCTGATGAATTTTATCAGTCTGTGTCTAAACACTCTCTGTTTGACCACGTAACAAAACTTCAAACACTGACTGTTGTCATACTCCAGGAATATACCTTTTATCATCTGGAATCTAATTTCTTGTGGTCATGTTTGTACCCATAATAGTCTGACCCAGATATCCACATTTTAGACAAGTCAGGCTTTTTACTTGTCAGCATGAAACAGGGTGTATTTTCGGTTTGGTCTGTGTAGCACCGATTGCGGACTTGTGCATCATTCTACATGGCATATGGCCACAAACTTTTACGTAATCCTTTTCCAATCAGTGGACCCATATCAAAAAGGGTTCTCCAGTACTATTCTGCTGAGCCATTCTGATAAGAAGAATAAGGGGATGAGGTCTCATGTTTAATACCTTTACTACTCAAAAGCGATTGAAAAGCTTCTCACATGTACTCATTATCTGACCTTATACACTTGACTTCACTATTGGGTGAACAGTCTTCCAGGAATCTCTCTGCTGCCATTACTGTTTCTGATTTATTTTTAAGGAACTAGACAAACACTGCCCCTGAGAAGTCATCTGTAAATAACACTACATACTGTATTTAAATCCATCTATAGCAACTGGATCAATTAGACCTGCTAAATCAGTATGTGCAACTCTAGATATGGGTGCACTAACTTTAGTATCAGGTTTCTTATTTCTATTATTGACAAGCTTTCCCTCAGGATACACATCACAGCCTATTTTTGTCTTAACATTTAGAATATTCATCCCATTAACAATACCCGGTTGCTTCAACTCTTCGTTAACATTACAGTGTCCTAGAATTTTATGCCATGCCTTAATATCACAAGATTAAAATCACTTTATCTCTGTTTTCTGTGTCATTAATAAAACAATCATTACGTGGTTTCTGTTGTTTTTAAATCCTCAAGTAGTATATAGTTTCTTATGCCTGTTTATGTTGAAGACTGTACCATCTTTCTGTATCAATTCACTCTGCCCCTCTTTGAACTTCACATTGGCACCATTAGTCAGCTGCTTTCACTGAGAATATAATTTGTGGATATGTTGGAATAAACAAAGCCTTCTCTGAAGAGGTTCGAACATATCTTCTAAGAATTGCAGTTATTAACTGTTTGTCACTACGATGCCAGTTATTTATTTATAGAGTTGGTGGTTTCAGCTGCCACTTACTGCTTTGCCTTACTGATGCTCATTTTGAATACAAATAACAAGAACAAGTAAGTACGAGTAAAAGGTAGCTTTTCTAGATGCTTCCCCAAACACTCAGCTTCTTTTCCTCCTGTGCAGGTGAAAAAAAGTTTAAAAAAAAAAATGCCTAAAGGGAAAAAAGGTTTAAAAATATATGCACAGCTTCTTTTTGGCAACCAAGAAGTTTAACTTTTAGGAGCAAAATTTTGGAGAGTTTTGATAATGTGCACATTTAAATGACATGCTAGAGTCAAAGATAATGGTGATTCCAACTGAGTTAAATGATGACAAAATATTGTTGTGATCAGCGTCATTCCCTCCAACAATTAACATCTCTGTTTTATCTGTGTTTAAAGACAAGTAGTTCTCATTCATCCATTCCCTTAATTCACTAACACATCTAATTAAAGACAAGATCGGAGAAACTTCATTTGATCTAAATGAAAGATATAACTGGGTGTCATCTGCATACGAGTGAAAATTAACATTATGTTTCCTAATGAGAGATCCCAGTGGAAGCAAGTAAAGTGAAAACAGTAAAGGTCCCAGTACTGAGCCCTGCAGGACACCATATTGAACTTCTGTGTATAATGATGGAGTACTGTCAGCACATTTCTGCACATATTGGAATTGATTTGATAAATAAGAACTAAATCAAGCAAGCACAGTGCCTGTGGGCCCAACATCGTTTTCTAACCTGTGCAGTAAGATAGAATGGTCAATGGTGTCAAATGCTGCACTTAAGTCTAACAACATAATTACAGTGGAGTTTCCTTCATCAGAGGATATCAGAATGTTGTTTATGACACTCATTAGTGCCATTTCTGTACTATGATTACTACTATAATTTCTCAAATAATTGTGATGTGTAAGGTGTGACTGAAGCTGATTGGTGACTACTTTTTCTAGTATTTTATAGAGGGGGGTAAATCTGAAATGGGTCTACAAGTACTAAGTATGTGTGTGTTTAGGTCTGACTTTTTAAGTAATGGTTTGATGACTAACACTTTCTTAAAAATTCCACCCAAATACTCTTCTGTACTAATCTGCAGATCAAAGACTTAGTGAAAATGTATTTTAGAAGTGATTTCATTAATCGAGAAATTCTAGCTCTTTTAGCCCATGAGCAGAGTGACTTTGAAGTCACTGCTGAAAACTGTGTCTTAGACGGATGAATCCTACAGATGTAGGTGAAGAGGCTGCTTTTTTGAGAAGTAAATTTGCCAGTTATAACTGAGAGCAATCCAAAGAGGGTATGTTGTGACACAAGACATGGTGAGACAGCTGATCAAACTGATTGACCCCTGTGACAGACAGCCGGAGATCTTGCCCGGTCGGTACACCCTTTTCAGAAGAGGACCAGGGGAGTGGACATATCACCAACAATACCTGCCCCGGGGCACAAGAGGGCAACCTGAACAGTTCTGGAGCCGTGGTCTGCAGCACTTCTGCCAAACCCGGAAGTGCTGCCAGAACTTGATCAAGGAGCACCTGGAGCACTTCCGGGTGCAGTATAAAGGAGGCTGCCTCACTCCACTCGTGGAACCGGAGTTGGGTGGAAGAAGATGGAGCTTGTGACTGGATCACTGGAGGCGGCAGAAGGAAAAGAAGAAAAAAACAAAGGAAGGACTGAGTAAAGTTTATTGGGTTTTGTGCACTATATTGTGTGTGCAGGTGCAAAAGAAAATAATAACCGTGGGTGTTTTGGGACATTGTTGGTATGTGTTTCTGTCTGTAGCCGGGCTGGTCTTTTACACTCCCCTGAAGGTGGGCACGACGGCTGAGAAGATGGCACTATCATAGCCAAGGTCCAAATGCACTGTGGAATCTTCTTTCTTCTGCTTCTTCTTCTTTCGGCTGCTCCCGTTAGGGGTCGCCACAGCGGATCATCTTTTTCCATACCTTTCTGTCCTCTGCATCTTATTCTGTTACACCCATCACTTGCATGTCCTCTCTCACCACATCCCTAAACCTTCTTTTAGGCCTTCCTCTTTTTCTCCCTGATGTAATCCCACCTCCACGTTGAATGCATCTGCCACTCCTACCGCAGACCTCACCACTGTCACACTTCCCTCATACATACCCTGTACAACTCTTACATACTTATCTGTACCTCCCGACTTCCTCATACAATACCATAACTCCTCTTGATGCACCCTGTCATATGCTTTCGCCAGGTCCACAAAGATGCAATGCAACTCCTTCTGGCCTTCTCTAAACTTCTCGATCAACATCCTCAGAACAAACATTGTGGTGCTTTTTCGTGGCATGAAACCATACTGCTGCTCACTAATCATCACCTCATTTCTTAACCTAGCTACCACTACTCTTTCCCATAACTTCATGTTGTGGCTCATCAATTTTATCCCCCTGTAGTTACTACAGTCCTGCACGTCCCCTTTTTTCTTAAATATCAGCACCAGTACACTTCTTCTCCACTCCTCAGGCATCCTCTCACTTTCCAAGATTCTATTAAACAATCTGGTTAAAAACGCCACTGTCATCTCTCCTAAACACCTCCACGCTTCCACAGGTATGTCATCTGGACCAACGGCTTTTCCATTCTTTATCCTCTTCATAGCTGTCCTTATTTCCTCCTTGGTAATCCATTGCACTTCGTGATTCACTATCTCCACATCATCAAACCTCTTCTTTCTCTCATTCTCTTCATTCATAAGCCTCTCAAAGTACTCTTTCCATCTGCTTAACACACTCTCCTTGCTTGTGAGTACATTTCCATCTTTATCCTTTATTACTCTAACCTGCTGCACATTGTTCCCAACTCAGTCCCTCTGTCTTGCCAATCGGTACAGGTCCTTTTCTCCCTCCTTAGTGTCCAGCCTCTCATACAACTCATCATTCACCTTTTCTTTAGCCTTCACCACCTCTCTCTTCACCTTGTGCCTTATCTCCTTGTACTCTTGTCAACTTTCTGCATCTCTCTGACTATCCCACCTCTTCTTTGCCATCCTCTTCCTCTGTATACTCTCCTGTATTTCCTCATTCCACCACCAGGTTTCCTTTTTCTCCTTTGTCTTTCCAGATGTTGCGCCAAGCACCCTTCTTGCTGTCACCCTTACTACATCTGCTGTACCTTCCCAGCTGTCTGGTAACTCTTCACTGCCACCCAGTGCCTTTCTCACCTCCTTCCTAAACTCAACCTTGCAGTCTTCCTTTTTGAACTTCCACCTTTTGATCCTTGGCTCTGCCCTCACTCTCTTCCACTTCTTGATCTCCAACATCATCCTACAGACTACCATCATATGCTGCTTAACTACATTTTCCCCTGCCACCACTTTGCAGTCTTCAATCTCCTTCAGATTGACTCTTCTGCATAGGATGCAATCTACCTGTGTTTTCTTCCACTCTTGTACATCACCCTATGTTCCTCCCTCTTCTTAAAATACAAATTCACCACAAATTCTGACCTTCTTCATTCCTCTCCTTGACACCATACCTACCCATCACCTCCTCATCTCCTTTGTTCCCTTTACCAACATGTCCATTGAAATCTGCTCCAATCAACACTTTCTGTCCCTTGGGTACACTGTTCAACACTTCATCCAACTCACTCAAAAATCTTCTTTCTCACCCATTGCACACCCAACTTGTGGGGCATATGCACTTAAGAACATTCATCATCACACCTCCAATTTCCAGCTTCATAATCATTACTCTGTCTGACACTCTTTTCACCTCCAATACACTCTTGACATACTGTTCCTTCAGAATAACCCTTACTCCATTTCTCCTCCCATCCACACCATAATAGAACAATTTGAATCCACCTCCAATCCACCTGGCATTAGTCCCCTTCCACTTAGTCTCTTGCACGCACAATATATCAACCTTACTTCTCTCCATCATATCTACTAACTCTCTACCCTTACCAGTCATACTGCCAACATTCAAAGTTCCTACCCTCAGTTCCACTCTTTTTACCTTCCTCCTCTCCTCCTGCCTCCGGACACTTCTCTCCCCTCTTCTTCTCCTTCTTCTTCTTTGGCCAACAGTAGCCCAATTTCCACCAGCACCCTGTTGACTAACAGTACTGGTGGCGGTCGTTGTTAACCCGGGGCTCGAGCAATCCAGTATGGAAATTTGTATTGTTGTCCACATATTGATTTGAAAAAATTTGACACCGGATGCCCTTCCTGATGTAACCCTCCCCATTTATCCTGGGCATGGGACCGGCACAAAGAAACACACTGGTTTGTGCATCCCCTGTGGCTGGGTTGCACTGTGGAATATTGATACTGTAAATAATAAGCTGAAGCCATATGGTATTGCAGTTCAGAGTTGCCTTGATGGCTTCAGCAGCTATGTTTTCTGGTGTGAGCTATAGTCTAATAATGACCCGAAAGTAGTTGCAACCAACTTTATCTCAACAGTTTCACACTTGAGAGGATGTCCACAGCAATTACTCACAGATACAGGAACATCTGCAACAAATGTTTTTGTTTTTGTTTTTGCGAAGAAATCATGACGATGCTTTTCTAGGTGAAAGGAGTTTCTTTCATAGCCGCATTACTTAATTTTGAAGAAGCAAGTATGCAGTTTTGGATTAAGTTGGTTAAGTCGCTGTCCCCAGCGGCCACTTCCAACTCTTTGCAACGGCACACAAACCTGTTGAAACGGCTGGGTGGTGGTCTCTCCCATCATGCATCCGGTGACATGGGCACTTCAACATAGATGAGGAATGCTGTGTTGTCTGATGGTGCAGAGTGCTGAACTGGCAGGTGGCACAAACTGGATGTTAAGTGATGTGCAGTCATTCAGTGCAGCAGGGGTGTTCAATGCTGGTCAACTGTAGGGATGCAGGCAACGCTTGGTGTACAGATGCAGATGTGCTGGTCTCTTTGCTGTTTCCTTTTACTGAACTGGCACTGCAAACTGTGTTCCAGGTCTGGGTCTGAGGCTTTCCCTTCATCGCCTCTTCACAACGCCTCTACAATCTGCCCGGACCTTAACTAGCACATTTTTACTACCAGCCTTGCTTCTCACAGCTCACTTGGGTTAAGTGGCAACTTGATCTGCTACACTTTTCCCCAGGTCCACGAGCCTGAAAGTCCACTGTTGTCCATGTACCCGGACTAATGGAATTTAGTAGATGGAGAAGTGGTGGTGGATTGCAGAGATTTCAGTCTCTCAGCTGTCTCCATCCCTGTATTGCTGTTGCAAACGACACTCCAGATTATGGATCTGAACCTTGAGACTCTCTAGCCCCTTCTCCGTAGAGCCAAGCAGGTTTGCTTTAGGTCTCCAAAGCACTCGGTGCTGCTCTAAGTCGGGTTGTAGGTCTTCTTCACGTCCCGCTTCTGATACCAATGTAGCATCGGCGCCAAGCTCTCCAACTGTTGGATTCTCTGCACTAGTCGTACTAGTTGGAGAAGCATGTGTGACTGTGGAGAGGAGCTGTTTTTATAGGCGCTCTTGATGCTGTAAATCCAGCTCATTCTTTTGGTTACTCATCCCTGGCTGATGTAACATTTCCAGGGCACTGTAATACATTGTTGTGTAGGTTTTTTCAATGTAGGCCATTCCTACGATGTAATCATTGACATGATATCCTCCTTACATGGTTTAAACATTAGCTTGCCATGTCTTTAAACTTAGAAAAGCAAGGCTGTATTGTAGAATGGAGCATTCCTCTGCAAACTTGCTAGGAATGCCATCAGGTTGGAGCTTTGTAGACCTGTACAACTCTTTGGAAACAGAATGATGTGGCATGTACAGTCGATTCCCGTTAATCGAACCACATTGGGACGCAATCATTTTGGTCCTAATAACCGGCTGGTCGGATTACACGAGCATGCCCTATACATGTGCAACCAAGACGGGACATGCTATAAGTAACATATTAAAATGTCATTATGACTTTTATTGTGCTGCACACGCGTATGACAAACGTACAAACAAGAACTACGTACATGTACATGTACGGTTGCTTACAACTTTGTTTATTGAAAAAGAAATCTACAAATTCTTCGAAACGATCTACACGACACTCAGCATGTGAAGCACAATAAAAAAGGTTACATTACCAAATTCCAGTCAACGTTTGAAGAACTTGTCTAGTATGATCTGACGCATTCTGTTGACGCACTACACTTGTTTACGCTCGTCTTCATGTCGCCGGCTACTGGGCAGTCCGTTTTAGGAAAGAAAGGGCAGGCATGTTCACCCCGACTGGTTTGCACTTGATACAAATTTTACGACTTCCTGACCTTTGATAAAAGCATAAATTCTCCTGGAGAGCCCAGGGATCCTCCCAATGTCGCTGACCCGCTTTACATCTGGGCGCTAAATCCTTGAGGATTTTTAAGAGAAGAGCACACAGAAGGTTTATAAAAAGGACCTATCACTCGATGGGGTTGAATTATAAGTGGCATGCTGATGGTTACAATAAACTAAAGGCATTCGGTTTTGCTCTTTCCAAATGTATTGGGGGATTTTCATGGAAAGCACTTTGGCTTGTATGTGGACCGACAAATATCAATCCATTAGTGATCGCTCACAATTTCCTAACTTGTGTACGACGCCTTGGTGTTGTGCCCATGAGACTGAGGACTGATTGCATAAATTATCAAAGTGAAGTGTGAAATGGAATAAATTGGAGTAAAAGTAGTGCAAAGTATAAAATGTTTATTATAATGTTATGTAAGTATGGAAAATAAATGTTTAATTTCAAATATTCTTCATTTCAATTTTTTCCATGAAATTAGTCTCTTTCAGCTCTCAGGATTTAATGAAATTGTTCAAATGTAACATACGAATAAGAACACATTAACTCGTATTCATTTGAAGCTTAAATAAACAGTAATCAAACATGTGATTTCCTTAAAATCTCAAATCTAAGTTATATCACAAAATGAAATTACTAAAGTGCCGAAGTGTGTCTAAATGCCTGGTATCACTGTGTCCACCAGTGCAGATGGATCTGTGCTCTCTGGCTGCTGTGATTTAAGGCACACCCCTGCCCACATCTAGTCTAACAATCAGCCATGGTTTAAAAATACTGGAAAATTTGAATTCCAATATCCATATGTAATTTAAACACATTGTATGAATCTAACAGTGGTAATTTCAATGTGTTTGCCATTGGGAGTAGTGAATCATTCAGACACTCAGCTCTTGGCAGCGGTTCTAATCCAGCCAGGGGAAGTGAAGTTAGTCCAGTTGCAAATATGAAATCATCTTCTGCGCACACAGCAGCCTGGCCTCCTGTAAGGAAACAGAATTGTTCACGCACCTCTTGACATATTTTTAAGTATTATTTTAACTACTTATAACCTTCACAAACAATGAGAGTCTGCCCAGTAGCCTAGTATTTGTTCTTCTCTACGTCTCCTGTTGCACCATGATAGACTGAGGTCAGGTTTGAAAAGTATCACAAGTTCAAAAGCAGTGACTGTCTTTTCTGAGATTGGCGCAGGGCAGGGGACAGCAAAGTAGGATGTTGCAGCAGTGCAGTCAAAAACTGAAGGGCTGAAAGACTGTCTTTAAATCTAAAGGGTACAACACACTTTTACACTGCTGTATAGTGCTAATGACATGGACAATATACCAAAAACGTGATATTAAAAGGACAGTTCCAGTAATTTTCAGCATCTAAGGCAGGAGTGCCCACACTTTTTCAGCTTGCAAGCTACTTCTAAAATGACCAGGTCGAAATGATCTACCTACATTAAAAATTATATATATACAGTGCATCCGGAAAGTATTCACAGCACATCACTTTTTCCACATTTTGTTATGTTACGGCCTTATTCCAAAATGGATTAAATTCATCTTTTTCCTTAGAATTCTACACACAGCACCCCATAATGACAACGTGAAAAAAGTTTACTTGAGGTTTTTGCAAATTTATTAAAAATAAAAAACTGATGCGCTGTGAATACTTTCGATGCACTGTATATATATATATATATATATATATATATATATATATATATATATATATATATATATATATATATAAAATATACTTTATACATAAAATGTATGTTGTTGTAACTTGCATAACTGAATAACCTTTATGGCACAATAACAATTCAATACATTTATGGTCACTACTCTATTTGGATTTAATAATTGTCATGTGGGAAAAGGCTGATAAATAAGTAGAGCCGAATAATGCAGTCAGTCAAGGAGCTTTTAAATTCAGCTGAGTGAAAAATGACGGCTGTCCGATTAACTGCGATTTTAGTTCCCTCTCCTTTCTCTTTCGCAGATCGCTTTTTGGAAGGACATCAGTTACGTAGTTTTTATGAACAGTTCGAAAGTGCCTTTCCACAGTTTCCTTCTTTGGAATAGCAATGATAGATTGACAGATCAGACAAACGCACTTCGATTGTGACATTATGAGAAAAAATTCCTCTTCCAATTCCATATCCAGACCATACCCTCCCCAAACATTTTTTTTTAAATCCCTTCTTTAGTCGATATAAATTGGAAGGCTAACTAGATCACAGCCGGAGTTTTGCAGTAGCTTGTACGTTTGATCGTGAGTACAGGATGACCAGTGTATTAGAAGAAAAGAGACCTCAGACTGGCCGCTCTGTATGTCAATCAAGTGGCAAATGCCATTGGGAGGATATATGATAGACTAGCGTTTTTAATGCAACGCAATCTACCTGCACTACCTTTCTGATCTACCGGCCGATTGTGATCGACACATTGGGCACCCCTGCTCTTGATAATATACCATCAGAGGTAGTCTGACACAATTGTTCTCTTTTCTTCAAGAGTAGCCACATGTCTGTAACATTATGCTCTGTCTAAGAGTACATTGTCACAGAGCTCCAACAGAAGCAGCTCAGTCAATCTAAAAGATGAAAAAGAGACAGTTTTGACAGTTATAGTATATCGTAAATATCTGTTCTGTTATGTTACATATGTATTTTAACTCTATATCTTGTACAATCACAGAACAGTAAATGCATTACTCTATGTTATCAAGGAAGTAAAGATTTTCTCAAAGAATTGCAGCAACTTATAAATAAACCCTGCCCTACCATAGCATTATGCTTTTCCTAACTCTCGAACAGCTTTCTCTATTTCTTCTTCAGTTAGCTCATTCACTGTTGCTTTGAATTAAGACTGGCCTGCAAGGCACAGTACAAGATCTTCTGAGAAGAAATGTGGAACTCCATGCACAACTGACATTGCAGTCATCTTTCCTGCAGAGAAGTACTCATCCTCCCTGGGAGCTGTGAATGAAAATCATTCCCATTTTCCAATTTTGAGTGATTTGCAATTGAATCACAATCCCAAATTGCTTTTTTTGTCATTTCTACTATTCCACATGTTTTTAGCAACTACTTTTGGAAAAATTCAAATATTTTCCACGATGTATCAAAATCAAGAGAAACCTCATCATGTTGTTGCTAATATCTCTGGATCAGCTCAAGCAGCAAAGCGTACTAATGATGTGATTTATAACTACAAGTCACGCATCATAAAACCACATATACATAACCATTTGCATTGTAGACTAAGTAACGTTGTCCTGCTGGTCCATTAAAAACTGGTTGGTCTTTAAAGTGCATTAGTAGAGTTAGAAATTCTCGTCTTGGGCCACCATTCTCAAAAACACCAGCATCATTCATAAATCTGACCAGCATGTCACAGGTTTCTGAATTTGTTGCACAGTTGAAACCTCAGACTGCTCCATCCCAAACATTCAACCTTGCAATGTTGAACCAACTGACTCTTCCATGACCAATATGTTGTGACAGCTTTGCGATGATATCGAGTCATTTTGTATCTCCTCTCTATAATTACACAACATTGAGTTACATTGGTGAAATGCCACACAGTAGACAGTTTGCTAATTTTTGCAAAACACTGATGTGCAGTAAAATGCTGCCTTCAAACATTGTCATAGAAGTAATTCAATCTTTAAACAGTAAGTGTACAGAGCAAAACTGTCAATGACTGCCAACATACATGGTTGTGTATGGTAAATTCTGCAAATTTACAGGAATGGGCTCTTCATCCTCTTCTTCAACATATGGTGTATTTACTCTAGGGAAATTATTTCCATGTTAAAAGACCACTCTACCCAATTTACATTAAAATATGCTGTTTGAGTAATTTACAACTTTAGAAAATCCCTAAGGTGTTCTTTTGTAAGTTAACCATTGTACAGATATTTTAGAAACAACTTTAAAATATCTTTGTCATCTAATCTAAAAACATCTGCAAAGTGAGTTGTCACATTCTGTCAAATTGTTTGCTTACCTGTAGTAGGTAGACTTGGCCACATTGTATTCAGGTGGATCCAGAGTATTCTCACTATCAAATATTACTATCTGGAAAATAAAGTGACCTAGGGCAGGCCCGCCGCCAGGGGGGGACAAACGGGACTCTGGTCCGGGGCTCTAACGGAAGGGGGCCCCTTCACGCTTGATTTTTTTATGCTGATGTTGTGCGCGTAGATATATATTCGGACAATTATTCAAGTTACATGTAATAGAAAAGTTAAATCATTTAGCATACAACAATACAAGTGAGTGTTTTAATAGCCGCACGCTCCACGCTCCAGTAGATATCGTGCTTGTTTCGTGTGCGGCACGCTTCTCAAAGACAACGGACAGCTGACGCCGACGTTCTTGAACTTGACTTTGAGTAGTATGTTTGTTGTACAGGGTACGTGGATAATGGACTGACTTCGCCGCTGTAAATGAATACTTCTGTTTCACACACACAGGTGCTGTTCTGTCTCAGACAACAGCGATATTGTTGTGCACTATCGTGGATGATGACGTGTATGGTGTAGCAGAAGTCCGTCTCCGTAGTTTGATAATTCATTCACTTGGGAGTTTATTGTTGCTTTTAAAGCAGTGACGAGTGTGCGTTGGTTTTGTGTGTATCACTTCAGATTCTGGATCACCTGGATTTTTCGAAAACTTTGAATTTTGATACAGCAAGTTACCATACTGATTGTACACCATGTAGATAACCCTAACCGTTAGTATATATTAAAATGTTCAGATGTTACTCCTATTCATTGCATTGGTATAATTGTACCGTTACACGTTAGATAATACATAGGCCTATCTCATTAATATATTGTTTCAATTCCGCTACGAGCTTCCGTTAGCACTGGCTTTCCTTCTCGCAGTCAAACTTTGATGAGCAAGAAGGCTTAACTCATCAAGTATGGTATTCATAAATGCAGCATTGTCGCTGTCAGATAAACTACATTTTGATCATTTTCTATACATATTTGAAGGTTTTGGCATGTGGGGGACCCGGGGGAAGGCAGAGGGGCCCACGCGTACCCAGTTGTCTGGGGCCCAAATATTTCTGGCGGTGGGCCTGCCTAGGGGAACTTAAATGTCTAACACAGCACAAAACAAAACTGAAAGAAAAAATATATATGAGGCGACATTTTCTTCAATACCTGTCTAGCTTGAATTGTTGAATGTAAAATTACAACATTAGAGCAACAAAGTATTGTAGAGTTATTATAGTAAGTCATAATAATCTAGATAATTTTGCTATATTTCACAATGTTCTTAAGCCATTTCCAACTTCATTTATTTAAAACAAAAACTCTGGTCTCAACATAAACTCATAGGCTTAGATGGAGGCTAAATGAGACATGAAGTGCAAAGAAATTCCTATTTAGTTCTAATACCTAAATGTAATTTTTGCATAAGTAATATTACTTATTATAATAAACATTAACTTCATGGTTTTAAACAGGCATTAAAAATACCAGAATTAATAATGGGCAAATTAAGTCAAAAAGCTGAATAGCTTGACTAACATGGGGAAAAGACACAAAAACTGTAGAATTAATGAATATTGCATAATAAATAACAATAAATAAAAAAACAAACAATAACGCCACTCCCCCAACACACATAAAATTTTCCAACATGGAAAGCACAAAGAGCTGCTGCTGTCAGTAACAGACAGTAAGATGAGGCAGGAACATCTTAACATATGGACATTTGCTGTCAGTAAATGAATACTATACTATACTAAACTATAGGTATTTGTTATTGTGTTACAAGTGGACATTGGCATTCGCCTCTGATTTAGCATCACAGATTTCACGCATAAATAACGTAAAAGTGTATATGTTAACGTCACTTTAACTCAATTCTCTGCAAAGAAATGTCGCAGATGTTTGTGTTGAACACTTGATTAATAATAAATAATTCATAGTAATTTCATACTGTGCCATCCCCATCTGTATGGTTTACCAATTGAGTATCATTTAAATGTTACATTTTTTGTATTTTTCAAGGCTCATGTTATATTGTTCAAACGTTTGTGTTAACTAATCTTTGCTGCTGTGACAGATAGAGGGCGCTGTCGTCCCCTTGAACCCTCAGATTTGACGACAGACAACAACAACAACAACATTTATTTATATAGCACATTTTCATACAAAAGGTAGCTCAAAGTGCTTTACATAATGAAGAATAGAAAAATAAAAGACAGTAAGAAAAATAAAATAAGTCAACATTAATTAGCATAGAATAAGAGTAAGGTCCGAAGGCCAGAGTGGACAGAAAAAACAAAAAAAAACTCCAGATTGCTGGAGAAAAAAATAAAATCTGTAGGGATTCCAGACCATTAGACTGCTCAGTCCCCTCTGGGCATTCTACCTAACATAAATGAAACAGTCCTCTTTGGATTTAGAGTTCTCACGGAAGGACTTGATGATGATGGTCACGTAGACTTCTAGCAGAATTCTAGCAGCTGCATTCTGCACTAGTTGCAAACGATTTATATCTTTTTTGGGTAGTCCTGAGAGTAGTGCGTTACAGTAATCTAGTCGACTGAAAACAAACACGTAAACTAATTTCTCTGCATCTTTTAGTGATATAAGAGATCTAACTTTAGCTATGTTTCTTAAGTGAAAAAATGCTGTCCTAGTGATCTGATTAATATGCGATTTAAAATTCAGATTACAGTCAACAATCACCCCTAAGCTTTTTACCTCCGTCTTGACTTTTAATCCTAATGTATCCAGTTTATTTATAAATCACTAAGATTTCAGTTTTCTCTTAATTTAACTTGAGAAAGTTACTATTCATCCATTCTGAGATACAAGTCAGATATTATGTTAGTGAATCGAGAGAGTCGGAGTCATCAGGTGCTATTGATAAGTACAGCTGTGTGTGATCAGCATAGCTGTGGTAGCTCACGTTGTGCCCTGAGATAATCTGACCTAACGGAAGCATGTAGATTGAGAAGAGCAGCGGACCCAGGATAGAGCCTTGTGGAACACCATATCGGATATCATGTGTCTTCGAGTTGTAATTCCCACAACTAACAAAATATTTTCTCCCTGTCAGGTAGGATTCAAACCAATTTAAGACACTGCCAGAGAGGCCCACCCATTGACTAAGGTGATTTCTAAGAATATTGTGATCAATGGTGTCAAATGCAGCACTCAGATCTAAGAGGATGAGAACAGATAAATGGCCTCTGTCTGCGTTCACTCGCAAATCATTTACTACTTTGAGTACAGTTTCTGTGCTGTGATTTGTTCTAAAACCCGACTGAAATTTATCAAGAATAGCATGTTTATTGAGGTGGTCATTTAACTGCATAATGACTGCCTTCTCTAGAATTTTACTTAAGAAGGGCAGGTTAGAGATGGGTCTAAAATTTTCAAAAGCAGAGGGGTCAAGATTATGTTTCTTAAGTAGGGGTTTAACTACAGCAGTCTTAAGACAGTCTGGGAAGACCCCTGTATCTAATGACAAATTTACTATGTCAAGAACATTATCAATTAGCACGCCCGATACTTCTTTGAAAAAATTTGTTGGTATTGGGTCAAGGATGCAGGTGGAGGGTTTTAATTGAGATATTATTTTTTGTAAATCAGGTAAATCTATCCTAGTGAAAGAGTTTAATTTGTTTATAACAGAATGCTGGGGTTTAGGAGGATCCTTAGTGTTGGGGAGATATACTATGTTATTTCTAATATCATTAATTTTTTGGTTGAAAAATACAGCAATAGCCTCACAGGTTTTACTGGAAGAACTTAGGAGGCATTCCTTTGTGTTACCTGGGTTTAGTAGGCGATCAATTGTTGAAAATAAGACTCTGGGATTACTAGCATTGTTATTTATAATCTTGGAGAAATAGCAGCCTCTCAAGACGGACAGTGTTATTGTATTCTGTTATTTTAACTTTTAATATCTCATAGTGGATAGTTAGTCTAGTCTTCCTCCATTTACGCTCAGCTCTGTGGCATGTTCTCTTTAAATCAGACACTCTTTGGGTCTTCTATGGTATACCAATGCTAGAAGATTTTTTAACTGTCTTTTCAGGTGCAACTCTGTCAACAGCAGCTCTCACTTTAGTATTAAATCTTTCCACCTTACTATTTACATTATCCTCGCTATTATAGTTGGCACTATAAACAGACTGATTGCTTAGAATGTTTGTAAGTTTTAAAGCTGCTGATGAGTCAAAGAAGCATTTTTTAACAATATGCTTCTCATGGGTGTTTTTTATATCATTATTTCTATATTAAAAAGTAGAAGAAAATGGTCTGATACACCAATATCAGTGATCTGTTTTATATCAACTTTAAGTCCTTTAGTAATCACTAAGTCTAATGTATGACCTGCGGGTCAAAAGTAGGTAAAAGTCCAATAATTTGACTTTATATTAATTAACAGTGCACAAAGCATCCTCCTCTCCACAATACTCATATAACAATACAATTCTCACTAATAAACAATAATCCTCCACTCCCAGACATGTTACCACCCTTCCACCCAGCTCATCTCGATGTCTGGGATCTCCCATAGTCCTTTTATATTGCCTGACCCGGAAGTGTTTCCAATCCTTCAGTCCATGTGACTTCCTATCACTTCCAGGTCAGATAAAAAATCCTCTTCTTCATCCCGGAAGTACGTCATTTCCCCTGTCACTTTGCCTAAGGTGTACTTCCGGGTTATAGGGCACATAACAATCCTTGGGCTTCCCTGCAGCATCCTGTCGGGGCCCCTGTGTTATCCAGCATGTCTGTGGATGAAATCTCCAATATCTAGAATTCCCTGCTGGCATTTGGGGCACATCCATGCTGCAGGGAGAGCTCCACCTGGTGGCCTGGGGGCATTGGCCGGGATGAATGGCCTCCATAGTCCACACTGTGCAGCTTGTTTTTAGCATTTAAACACTGATTTTGTTGGAAGTACCAATACAATAAATACAGGTACATGTTTAATTTTATTGACCATTTAAATTTTTATTCCTGTGAATGGTTGTGCACCGCTTTGCCCAGGGGCCTATAATGCTGTTAAGATGGCCATGAGATGAGGTCTATGATAACCATGTTTCTTACATTTACTGTTGTTAATGTGTGGAGCCAGCCAAAGGATGCCTTTAAATCATAATTTTATTGCCACCTTTCTTAATTTTGTCCATTCCCTGTTACATGAGTTTGAGTGTGTCAAATATCTAAATATATAAATATATATATATATAATATAATATATATATATATATATATATATATATATATATATATATATATATATATATATATATATATATATATATATATATATATTGTCAGGGATGCCAGGGGCCATGACCCGCCGGGACGCCAGGAGGGACCGGAAGAGGGTCAGAGCCCTGCCTGGATCACGTGGGGTTTGCCTTCCGGGTTGTTTTGGGGGCCACGGGTCAAGGGCATGGAAGCCCTTCCCTGTAGGGGCCCGTGGTCACCGCCAGGAGGCGCCCCAATGCCTTGGGACTTGTTTCCCAGCACTCCCGCCACACCAGGAAGTGCTGGGGAAGACTTTGAGGATACCCGGAGAGCTGCCGGGAGAACAGCCGGCACTTCCGCCACGCTGGGGCGTGGCTAGAGGAGGAATGCCGGGAACACCTGGGGCTCATCCGGGTCCTGTATAAAAGGGGCCGTCTCCCTTCATTCGAGGCTAGAGTCGGGTGGAAGAAGGACGAGGCAAGAGGAGTTGTGGAGGCGGCCCGAGAAGAAGGCATTGTGGCCAGGACTGAGTGACTGTTTTGGGGTTTGTGCACGTGACTGGGTCTTGTGACCTAAGTATTGTAAATATTGTGGTTAATAAACGTGTGGTGGTTTGATAACAACATGTCCGCCTGTCTGTGCCCGGTGCGTTCACATATATATATATATATATATATATATATATATATATATATATATATATATATATATATATATATATATTATAATATATAAAAAAATACTGTCGCTATACTAAGAATTGACATGCATTACTGTGGAGTACTTGACAACCCTCATAGCAAACAAGGAACAAAAGCTGTTCTGCAGGTAGAAGGGAGTACAATGGAATATTACATAAATAGTATATGAATAGTAATGATGGTAATAAAACAATTTAATAAAACATTTTTTTCATACTTGCATATTTATTCAAAGTTCAAAATGTAGTAGGTGTATAGCCTATCTTCATTGTGCCTTGTTGAATGTAGACTACTATTGCATTTGGACTTTCAAGTAAACAACAACAGTAACATATTTCTATTAATTTTACTGACAATTTTAGAGTAAAATTTACACTTAAGTCTCCATGAACTCACTTAAATTAGAGAAAATACAAATCTGTATTCATATGTTCATTGAAATCCTAATTCCCTTCAGATGTTGCTTAGTAACAGTCAGTATCAAGCAAAAGTAAACATTGGATATCTTTTTTTTTTGGATTTTATTGATTTTATAATCCAATGACATTCCATACAAATAACTCAAGTTTTACAAGACTTGATTCGAAACAAAAAATCCCCATCCCTGAGAAAGAGAGCTAGGCCAGCAGAGTAAAACTTTAAGCTAGTAAAAATAAGTAAATAAATAAATTAATAAATTAATTAATTAGGAGAACCGGGTTCGCTTCCTGGGTCCTCCCTGCGTGGAGTTTGCATGTTCTCCCGTGTCTGTGTGGGTTTCCTCCGGCGCCCGGTTTCCTCCCACAATCCAAAGACATGCAGGTTAGGTGGATTGGCGATTCTAAATTGGCCCTAGTGTGTGCTTGGTGTGTGGGTGTGTTTGTGTGTGTCCTGCGGTGGGTTGGTCCCTGCCCTGTGTTGGCTGAGATTTGCTCCAGCAGACCCCTGTGACCCTGTGTTTGGATTCAGCGGGTTGGATGATGGATGGATGGATGGATAAATTAATAAATGAATAAAAATAGAGAAAAGAAAGGGGGGGAGAGAATCTGCTTCCTCAATGTTTTAAATGCTTATTCTAAAATGTTATTGATTAGATCCTGCCAGGTTTTGAAAAAGTTTTGTACAGATCTTCTAAGTGAGAATTTGATTTCTTCCAATTTCAAATAGTAAATAACATCAGTCACCCACTGACTTAAAACAGGTGAGTTAAGATTTTTCCAGTTGAGCAAGACAAGTCTGCGTGCCAATAGTGAAGTAAAGGCAATGACAGTTTGTTTGTCCTTCTCCATTTTAAGCCCATCTGGAAATACACCAAACACAACTGCTAGTGGATTAGGAGGGACTGGGACACCAAGGCTGTCTAAAAGGCAGTTAAAGATTTTCATCCAGAATGATGTTAATTTGGTGCAGGCCCAAAACATGTGACCCAGTGAGGCTGGAACTTGATTGCAGCGTTCGCAAGTTGGATCTTGACCTGGAAACATTTTGGACAATTTTAAACAAGACAGATGTGCTCGATATATAATTTTGAGTTGAATGATTGTTTGCTTTGCAAATATGGAGCTTGAGTGAATTCTGTGCATTGCTACCTTCCACTCCTTTTCTGAGATGTGAAGTGAGAGATCCTTTTCCCACTGTACTCTGGGAGCTTTGAAAGGGAGGGAATGTAAAATGTTTTATATATTAAAGAAATGCTGTCCGAGTCCTCATTACTGATCAATATTTTTCCAGGAATAGAGGTAAGTGGGAGATGGGGAAAATGGGCAGGTTTTGTTTAACAAAGTTTGGAATTTGAAGGTAGTGAAAGAAATGTGTTGCTGGAAAGTTAAATTTGGATTGTTCAAAGGATGCGAAGAGGTTGTCTATATACTGATCTCTAAATGATTTAATCCTGAATGTTTTCTCTCTGTGTCCATTTGAGAGGGTGGAAAAAGGTGGTTCTCATGCAGAGGTGCCACAGATGAAAAGCTTCTCTATCTTAACCCTCCTGTTATGTTATTTTCACAGGAACAGCAGTGATGTTCCTGGGTCAGTTTGACCCGGGCCATGTTTAATTAAATAAAAGTGTAAGAAACCAAACCATTTCTATCAATATTTAGTGCAGTGGTGTTCTTAACCTCTCACAGATCAGGGTTCAATAAGGATTATTCACTCGTTTTTCATAGAAAATGTGTTTTAAAACTTTTTTTTTTGAATGTACATTGGAAAGACCAACATATAAAATATAGTTTTACATGACATTGACTTTTTTTATTTTATTTTACATTTTGAATTTTTTTCTTTTTATGGAGTGATGTTGATAAATTAACACAAGACACCTCTTCTGTTCAGGGTCAAATTGACCCACTGACTTAAAATCAAGACAAATGAATCATGAGGATTTGTTTTGAAAGTAAACTTTATTTAAGCACTGTTTTTGAACCAGAAATGAACAAAATAACAAAACAACAAAATCAGAGATTAGCATTATGAACACGGTGCATGTGTATGTGTGTCTGGGAGTCTCCACAGCACACAAGTAAAGTCATCACTCACTGTAGCTGCAGCAGCTGGGATCCTTGGCATATGCTGCATCCATTGTATATGAGATACCACAAGTACCTTCCCCATCTTCTCAAGGGAGATGTGCTTCTTGTACAGCTTTGACACGTTCTACTCAGGAAAGATCTCCTTCCAAACGACAAATGCATTGTAGGCTGGTACATCAATCATGTTGTAAAAGATGACCAGTGGCCAGCACGCAGTCATTTGCTTGGTGCTGTAGGACCCCATGACTTTGTCCAAGTTGTACACCCCCCCTTTGGTGGCATTGGAGCCTAGGATCACAGTGGGTTTCTGATCTTCTCGTGTGTTGATTTCAACATTTTTGTGCAAAGTGCTCATGAACACAACATTTTTCCCCTTTTAGGGGCAGTAAGACCCTAAGGCTGTGCTGTCTGTGAAGGCAAACATGGAAGACTGAAGGACCCTGTTCTTGGTTAACCAGCAGCTCAGCAGGGTGTTCAGCCCAGTTGTTTTGGACCATTTCAACCATTGTGAGCTTTCTCCTTAGAAGCTCCTGACCCAAGTTGTACCTTGTGAAAAAATTGTCACACGTGCCCCCTGTGACATTGTGCCATATCAAGCATGGCCCTTGTACCCTAATTCTTCTCTGGGACTCCTCCAACCAGCTTTCCAGTGTAAACCTGCATGTTCAGTGCATAGCTGGTGTTTGCATCACATGCTGCCCAGATTTTTATGCCGTATTTAGCTGGTTTGGAAGGCATATATTGCCTACATGGGCAGCAACCTCTGAATGCCACTAGCCTTTTATCCACTGTGACATTAGGGCCTTGGTTATAGAGTAGTGGAAGCTGCTCTACCCACTTGTCCCACACTGTTCTAATAGCTGCCATCTTGTCTCTCAAAACATGACTTCCTTCTAGATTAGAATGATTTTCTGTAATGAGTTAGTCCAACTCAAAAGCTGACTTGATGTCTGTCACATGAGTCACTGCAATCCCAGTGAGCCCTATGGCACTGTCTTTATTATGTTTTCTGCAGAGTTTTGTCTGACATATATTTGAGGATGAAGACCTCTGTATTTCATCATTTTTGATGTGAATGTTTTGCTTAGAGGAATATGAATAGCAGTTTCCTCATTTGGTTCATAATCAGAATCATCAAACTCAGAATTGACCTCAAGGTGGTCTTCATCTTCAGACACATCCTCCTCTATTTCACATTCATGATCAAAGATGAGTGCCAGAGCCTCCAGGGCTGTCACCTGTTAACTTCAACTGCTAATTTTGTAAAGCTCTGACAGAGTGGATATCATAAGTAGCTGCAGAGTGTAATGTTGGTAGGCCTTCCTTGCAGAGAAACTTGATGTTTTGCTCCTCCCCTGCTGAGTGTCCACTCAATATGAGTTTGCTCACTGGAAAAGAAGAAATTCCCGTCAAAAGTCAACACCTGCATTCTCGCACTTAACAGATGACATCAATAGAATAGGAAGAGGGTGTGTGTGTGTGTGTGTGTGTTATTGGGGTGATTTATGCCTAACAGTTGCAAAGAAACAAATAGTACCTGACACTTCTGACCCCTTTAACATCCACTTTGACTGCTGGGTGAAATTGACACAAATGTAATATAAACATGCAGGAGAGGGTTACAAATATTTGAAATGAACCATTTTCATTTTATATGTTGAACACACTTATTAAGCCAAGCAGAAGAAGTTTCATACTGAAAAAATACTTTTAACTATTTTTTTAGATTTTTTTAACTTTGAAATGGGTCAATTTCACCGGCAACATAACAGGAGGGTTAAAATACTTCTTACATTAGTTCCATATTCTGAGTGAGTGAATCAAAATTGGGTTGTTAGTAGATTGGCAATGACTCGTAATTATTGAGGTACAAAGCAAGGAATATAAAGAAGTACTGCAGGATTTTATTTTTATAGCAGACCAAGCCTGTATATGTTCATCTGTTTGTGTCAATGTCCATGTTTGTATAGCTTGTATGTTTGCTGCCCAGCTATAAAATTGAAAGTTAGGTAGAGCCATGCCACTTTCTGCCTTAGGTCTTTGTAGGGTTGCTCTTTGGATACGTCGATGTTTTGAATTCCAAATAAATGAAGTGATGGTTGAATCTAATTTATTAAAAAATAATTTATTGATGTATATTGGAATGTTTTGAAATAAAAAAGAATCCTAGGAAGGATATTCATCTTAACAATGTTAATTCTTCCAGCTAAAGTGAGATGAATGGTACACCATCTATGCAAGTCTTGCTTAATCTTTTCTATACAGGTGGCAAAATTTTGTTGATAAAGAGTTTTATGTTTTATGTTTTCTTGTGATGTTTACCCCATGGTATTTAAACTGATCTGCAATTATAAAAGGGAAGGTGTCCAATTAAAATTGTGTGCTTGAGAATTCACTGGAAAGAGCACACTTTTAGTCAAATTAATTCTGAGACCAGAAATATTTTGAAATTCTGTCTGCACAGTATTTTGTGGGTCTGATATGTACAGTAATATTACTTCTGCATATAGAGAAATTTTCTGTTCAAGTCCTTCTCTGACAATTCCCTTTATCTCATAAGCATTTCAACAGTGAACTGCTAGTGGCTCAATGGCGATTGCAAAAATCAGTGGTGACAAGGGGCATCCTAGTCTGGTACCACCACATTTCTGTGGCAAAGATATGAGATACAGTACAATCCATCATTAATCGGTTGACGGATTAACCAGCCTGTTAAAATAAAATTTAAAAAAAAAAAGTTAATCCTGATTTCTTTACATTACACAGTGTGACAGATAGGGGGCACTATCGCTCCCTTGAACCCTTGTCCAAGATGTCAGACACCAGATAAAGTCCAAAAGATGACTTTATTTATAAGCAACAGTGCACAAAGCACCCTCCTCTCCACAATACTCATCCAACAATACACAATAATCACTAATAAACAATTCCTCCACTCCCAGACGCATTGTCACCCTTCCACCCAGCTCAGCTCGCCCTCTGGGAGCTGCCACAGTCCTTTTATATTCTCTGACCCGGAAGTGTTCCCAATCCCCAGTCCATGTGATTCTTTATCACTTCCGGGTCAGATAAAAGGTCTTTTTCTTCACCACAGAAGCACGTCATTCCCCTTGTCCATGTGACTCGGACGTACTTCCGGGGCGTAAGGCAAATATCCAGCAGGGCTGTGTATAAAAACTGCAATGTCCACGATGCCCTGCTGGTCTTTGGGGCACGTCAATACTGCAGGGAGGGCTCCACCTGGCGGCTTGGGGGTTTTGGCCGGGATGAACAGTCGGCCATAAACCACAACAGTTTGGTCCTTAAATATTTGGACAGAGACAACGTTTTTCCAATTTTGGTTCTGTACATTACCACAATGTAATTACAAAAGTAATTGGACAAATTAAATAACTGTAAATAAAATGTTCATTTCTAATACTTGGTTGAAAACCCTTTGCTGGCAATGACAGCCTGAAGTCTCGAACTTATGGAAATCACAAGATGCTGGGTTTCCTCCTTTTTAATGCTCTGCCAGGCCTTTACTGCAGCAACTTTCAGTTGCTGTTTATTTGTGGGCCTTTCTGTCTGAAGCTTAGTCTTCAACAAGTGAAATGCATGCTCAATTGGGTTAAGATCAGGTGACTGACTTGGCCATTCATGAATTTTCTACTTCTTTGCTTTAATAAACTCCTGGGTTGCTTTGGCTGTATGTTTTGGGTCATTGTCCATCTGTATCATGAAACGCCGCCGAATCAATTTGACTGCATTTAGCTGGATTTGAGCAGACAGTATGTCTCTGAACACCTCAGAATTCATTCGGCTGCTTCTGTCCTTTGTCACATCATCAATAAACACTAGTGTCCCAGTGACACTGGCAGCCATGCACACCCAAGCCATCACACTGCCTCCACTGCGTTTTACAGATGATGTGGTATGCTTTGGATAATGAGCTGTTCCACGCCTTCTCCTTACTTTTTTCTTGCCATCATTCTTGTAGAGGTTGATCTTGGTTTCGTCTGTCCAAAGAATGTTTTTCCAGAACTGTGCTGGCTTTTTTAGATGTTCTTTAGCAAAGTCCAATCTAGCCTTTCTATTCTTGAGGCTGATGAGTGGCTTGCACCTTGCAGTGCACCCTCTGTATTTACTTTCATACAGTCTTCTCTTTATGGTAGACTTGGATATCGATAGGCCTGCCCCCTGGAGAGTGTTGTTGTGAAGGGGTTTCTCTTCACCATGGAAATGATTCTACGATCATCCACCACTGTTGTCTTGCATGGACGTCCAGGTCTTTTTGCGTTGCTGAGTTCACCAGTGCTTTCTTTCTTTCTCAGGATGTAACAAACTGTAGATTTTGCCACTCGTAATATTGTAGCAATTTCTCGGTTCTGGTTTTGTAGCTTAAGGACCGCATGTTGTCTGTTCACAGCAAAATCCTCCACATGCAAGCACCATACCTCAAATCAACTCCAGGCCTTTAATCTGCTTAATTGATAATGACATAACGACAGACTTGCCCACACCTGTCCATGAAATAGCCTTTGAGTCAATTGTCCAATTACTTTTGAGCCCTTGTAATGAAGGGATTGTGTTAAAAAAATGCTTTAGTTGCCTCACATTTTTATGCAATCTTTTTGTTCAATCCACTGAATTAAAGCTGAAAGTCTGCACTTCAATTGCATCTGAGT
Source organism: Polypterus senegalus (assembly GCF_016835505.1). Lineage (NCBI taxonomy): Eukaryota > Metazoa > Chordata > Cladistia > Polypteriformes > Polypteridae > Polypterus > Polypterus senegalus. The sequence goes on from NC_053155.1 coordinate 166,244,982, forward strand.
TGTTTCATTTTGGCCGCTTTCTTCAGCCCCACCAAGTGTCGGCCAAACACTCCTCTGCATAGGTTCATCTCCCAGCTGCTTGCCTTTGCTCCATCGAATCTGCTCTCTCTCTCCTGCACTGACTTTCCTCTACCTGCTTCCTCCTCCATTAACCTCCTGTTCTTTCCTGTTCTCCCCCTAGCTGCCTCACGCTTCTATTTATCACGTGGATCAGATGTAGCAATTAGCAGTTCCCAGGAACAATTACGGATGCAGACGACTCCTCACCTGTGCACCTAAGCTAGGATCGTCCACATTACGAATTCCCCGGGAACTGATCGACCACACATACCATGCCCCTTCGCTAAGCCGCAAGTAAGATGATTATTTATTTAAAAAGTGTCCTTTTTGACTTGAGCTGTGGACCCGCTACACCACACTGTACGAGAAAAAAAACCAGTGTGCAAATTCGTGGATGAAGCATTGTGGATATGGTTTCTTCAGGAACGTCGAAGAGGTACAGTACATACCTTAGAAATATTTTTCTACATGAAAATAGGTATGCATCAGATTAACTGGCCAAAACGGTAAGCTGGCCATGGGTCCAGTCTTGAGGATGCCGGTTAAGAGTGATTGTACTGTAATCTGTCCTCTTAAGAAAGCCTTCAGGATTTCCCAGAGTATTCATGCAGAAACCTCTGAGGGTCTCTAAAAAATCGATTTGTTTGGATATAAATTCTGTACTGTTCTTTTCTGCTAATAAAAGTGGGTTAAGACGCCATCTGCGAGATGAGTATGTGGGGCATAATTATTTTAGCTCCAAGATCAAAGGGGCGTGGTCAGTCCCCAACCATTATAATTTTATGAGTGTTCACATTGGGAATGGATGCAAATAAATTTTGTATAAATTCCTTATCATCCACATTGGGTGCATAGATATTTATCAAAATCAGTTTACAATTAAATAAATTACCCATGACAATCACATAAAACATTAATTTTATTTTAATTCTTTTCATTTTTATTACTATTTAATTTAATATTGTTTCTTTGTATCAGTATACTGCTGCTGGATTATGTGAATTTCCCCTTGGGATTAATAAAGTCTATCTATCTATCTATCTATCTATCTATCTATCTATCTATCTATCTATCTATCTATCTATCTATCTATCTATCTATCTATCTATCTATCTATCTATCTATCTATCTAATTCTCTTCAGGATCAGATATTACATCTGATACTACAAATGAGACTGTTCTATGTATAAGAATTCCCACACCTCTAGTTTTCTTTGTAAAGCTGGAATGGAATATTTGGCCAGACCAGTCTCTGTGCAGCTGAAACTGATCCCTGCTTAAAAGGCTTGATTCTCTGGGGTTGAAAATGGCAGGAGAACATAGACTAATGCAAGCATTTTTAAATGAAAGCACAGTACTATGGAGGGGACCATGGGGGCTATGGGAATAATACCTTTCAAAAGTCCCAGGGTTGAACAGGACAGCTGTTGTGCTGCTCCTGTATGTCTAGGGATAAATGATTGTGAGGATCTTTTCCAAGTGCAATTGTGATGGTAATGCTTTTTTGTAACGTTAAGATAATATTGCTTTAATACATTAAAATAACCAGTCTCTAACTAGGAGCTTCACCCACCTCTTGCTTGTAATCTCTGGAAACAAAGAACTTCCCTCCAGCATGGTAATGAAAACAAAAAGCAAGAATGGATAAGAAAAAAGGAAAAACAGGCAAAGTAACACCATAATGAAATGCAAATACCAATCTCACTGGTAATACTTCTATTAATAATAATAATATTACAGAAATAAAATACATATTGTGTATGAACCCATAACATTTGCTCAGCAGGTTATATATAAATGATAAAAAACTCATTATTTATTGAACTGGAATGCTGATTTCCTTCATATTTTTCAGCTCTTTTTCATTACGTACAGAAGTTTATAGACTCCTTTTTGGTGGATAAAGCCCCATGAAGTATTTGAGGCTTCTTCCTGAATGTTTCTAAAGAGATCTGAAAGTTCAAATCTTTGAAAAGACTGAAATCTGGCGGTTTATAAAAATCTTTACAGCCATTAGATAGATAGATAGATAGATAGATAGATAGATAGATACTTTATTAATCCCAAGGGGAAATTCACATAATCCAGCAGCAGTATACTGATACAAAGAAACAATATTAAATTAAATAGTAATAAAATTTAAAAAAATAAAAATAAAATTAATGTTAGCATTTACTCCCCCGGGTGGAATTGAAGAGTCGCATAGTGTTGGGGAGGAACGATCTCCTCAGTCTGTCAGTGGAGCAGGACAGTGACAAAAGTCTGTCATTGAAGCTACTCCTCTGCCTGGAGATGATCCTGTTAAGTGGATGCAGTGGATTCTTCATGATTGACAGGAGTTTGCTTAGTGCCCGTCGCTCTGCCACAGATGTTAAACTGTCCAACTTTAATCCTACAATAGAGCCTGCCTTCTTAACAAGTTTGTCCAGGCGTGAGGCGTCTTTCATCTTTATGCTGCCACCCCAGCACACCACCACGTAGAAGAGGGCACTCGCCACAACCGTCTGGTAGAACATCTGCAGCATCTTACTGCAGATGTTGAAGGATGCCAACCTTCTCAGAAAGTATAGTCTGCTCTGACCTTTCTTACATAGAGCATCAGTATTAGCAGTCCAGTCCAATTTGTCATCCAGCTGCACTCCCAGATATTTATAGGTCTGCACCCTCTGCACACAGTCACCTCTGATGATCACAGGGTCCATGAGGGCCTGGGCCTCCTAAAATCCACCACCAGCTCCTTGGTCTTGCTGGTGTTAAGGTGTAAGTGGTTTGAGTCGCACCATTTAACAAAGTCTTTGATTAACTTTCTGTACTCCTCCTCCTGCCCACTCCTGATGCAGCCCACAATAGCAGTGTCATCAGCGAACTTTTGCACGTGGCAGGACTCCGAGTCATATTGGAAGTCTGATGTATATAGATTGAACAGGACCGAGAAAGTACAGTCCCTCGCGCGCCCTGTATTGCTGCACACAATGTCAGACCTGCAGTTCCCAAGACGCACATATTGAGGTCTGTCTGTAAAAAAGTCCACAATCCATGCCACCAGGTGTGAGTCTACTTCCATCTCAGTCAGCTTGTCTCTAAGGAGCAGAGGTTGGATGGTGTTGAAGGCGCTAGAGAAGTCCAAAAACATAATTCTTACAGCACCACTGCCTCCAGGTGGGAGAGGGATCGGTGAAGCATATAGATGATGGCATCCTCCGCTCCCACCTTCAGTCATTAGCTAAACAGACTAGTGCAGGAATCACACAAGCGCTTGCTGATCATCCATCCATCCATCTTCTTCCACTTATCCAAGATCGGGTCATGGGGACAGCAGCTTGAACAGAGATGCCCAGACTTCCCTCTCCCCGGCCACTTCTTCCAGCTCTTCCAGGGGAATCCCTAGACGTTCCTAGGCCAGCCGGGAGTCATAGTCCCTCCAGCATTTCCTGGGTCTTCCCAACGGTCTCTCCTCCCGCGTAGACGTGCCTGGAACACCTCACCAGGGAGGCGTCCAGGAGGCATCCTGATCAGATGCCTGAGCCACCTCATCTGACTCCTCTCAATGCGGAGGAGTAGTGGCTCTACTCTGAGCTCCTCCTGGATGACCGAGCTTCTCACCCTATCTTTAAGGGAAAGCCCAGGCACCCTGTAGAGGAAACTCATTTCAGCCGCTTGTATTTGCAATCTCATTCTTTTGGTCACTACCCATAGCTCATGACCATAGGTGAGGGTAGGAACGTAGATCGACTGGTAAATTGAGAGCTTTTCCTAATGGCTGAGCTCCTTTTTCACCACGACAGACCGATGCAGAGCCCGCATCACTGCAGACGCCGCACCAATCCACCTGTCGATCTCACGCTCCATTCTTCCCTCACTCGTGAACAAGACCCCGAAATACTTGAACTCCTCCACTTGGGACAGGATCTCTCCCCCTACCCTGAGAGGGCACTCCACCCTTTTCCGTCTGAGCAACATGGTCTCGGATTTGGAGGTGCTGATTTTCATCCCAGCCACTTCACACTCAGCTGCGAATTGATCCAGTGAAAGCTGAAGATCACGGCCTGAAGAAGCAAACAGGACAAAATCATCTGCAAAAAGCAGTGACCCAATCCTGAGCCCACCAAATTGGACCCCCTCGATGTCCAGGCTGCACCTAGAAATTCTGTCCATAAAAGTTATGAACAGAATCTGTGACAAAGGGCAGCCCTGGCAGAGTCCAACTCTCACCGGAAACAGGTTTGACTTACTGCCGGCAATGCAGAGCAAGCTCTGACACTAGTTGTAATGGGCCCGAACAGCCCTTATCAGGGGGTCCGGTACCCCATACTTCCGGCGCACCCCCACAGGATTCCCCGAAGGACACGGTCGAACACCTTTTCCATGTCCACAAAACACTTGTAGACTAGTTGGGCAAACACCCCTGCATCCTCCAGGACCCTGCCAAGGGCGTAGAGCTGGCACTCTGTTGGCGACTCATCCCCAGGCTGATGCAGTTTATTTGTGTCATTACAATAGTGATGTAAACAAGTATCCATCACCGGCATGATGCTACAATATATTATAAGCCACCACTGATTCATAATTATTTCACAGTGTTTTTCAAGTCAGGATCTTGCTGTGAGGCAATGTTAAAGATTTATATTTTTCCATCAGTGTTTGGGAAATAACTGTACTAAGGTGCAAGGAGAATCTTAACAGGGCTTAGAGAATATGCTTGTGGAAATTGGCACCTATAAGGGCTTTTAGAGGATGTGCCTATAGTAATTTAGCATATTAATGGCACATTGTAAGTTCTTGGACATAAGGATAGTATAGTAATATAGTATATTTTATAATATAAATATATATAATATATAATATAGATAATATAGTATATTTACATTTATTGTTTGTCACAAATGAGCGCATGGGAGGCAGTTGATGGGCTTGACTAAATGTGGTGTTGGGGTTGACTGAGTACTGTGTTTTGTCTTGGTAGAGTAATATTTTACTCTACTTTCCCATTTTGGATTATTAATTTGTAGCCATTGTCAGAATGCCTCAAATCTCACAGGCTTAACACTGTTTATAAGGTTATTGTACCATTCAGTCATATGAAAAAGTTTGGGAACCCCTCTTAATTCTTTGGATTTTTGTTGATCATTGGCTGAGCTTTCAAAGTAGCAACTTCCATTTAATATATGACATGCCTTATGAAAACAGTAGTATTTCAGCAGTGTATGCAATATACATCATAATAAAATTAGACAGGTGCATAAATTTGGGCACCCCAACAGAGATATTGCATCAATACTTAATTGAGCCTCCTTTTGCAAATATAACAGCCTCTAGATGCCTCCTATAACCTTTAATGAGTGATTCCGGATGACTAAATTTCTTTTGACCATTCTTCCATACAAAATCTCTCCAGTTTAGTTAAATTTGATGACGGCTGAACATGGACAGCCTGCTTCAAATCAATCCATCCATCCATCCATCCATCCATTATCCAACCTGCTATATCCTAACTACAGGATTACGGGGGTCTGCTGGAGCCAATCCCAGCCAACACAGGGCGCAAGGCAGGAACAAATCCCCGGGCAGGGCGCCAGCCCACCGCAGCCTGCTTCAAATCATCCCATAGATTTTCGATGATATTCAAGTCAGGGGACTGTGATGGCCACTCCAGAACATTGTACTTCTCCCTCTGCATGAATGCCTTTATAGATTTCGAATTGTGTTTTGGGTCATTGTCTTGTTGGAATATCCAACCCCTGCGTAACTTCAACTTTGTGACTGATACTTGAACATTATCCTGAAGAATGTCTTGATACTGGGTTGAATTCATCCGACCCTCGACTTTAACAAGAGCCCCAGTCCCTGAACTAACCACACAGCCCCACAGCTTGATGGAAACTCCACCAAATTTGACAGCAGGTAGAAGGTGTTTTTCTTGGAATGCAGTGTTCTTCCAACCATGCAAAACATTTTCTGTCATGACCAAATAACTCAATTTTTGTCACATCAGTCCACTTTGTTCTAACATGAATCTGGCTTGTCTAAATGAGCATTTGCATACAACAAGTAACTCTGTTTGTGGCGTGAGTGCTTCTTTCTCACCATCTCATCACGCTGCCATACAGATGTTCATTGTGCAAATTGTAGAACGATGCACAGATACACCATCTGCAGCAAGATGTTCTTGCAGGTCTTTGGAGGCGATCTGTGGGTTGTCTGTAACCATTCTCACAATCCTGCGCATATGCCGCTCCTTTATTTTTCTTGGCCTGCCAGACCTGAGTTTAACAGCAACTGTGCCTGTGGCCTTCCATTTCCTGATTACATTCTTTACAGTTGAAACTAACAGTTTAAACCTCTGAGATAGCTTTTTGTAGCCTTCCCCTAAACCATGATACTAAACAATCTTTGTTTTCAGATCTTTTGAGAGTTGCTTTGAGGATCCCATGCTGTCACTCTTCCGAGGAGAGTCAAAGGGATGCACAACTTGCAATTGACCACCTGAAATACGTTTTCTCATGATTGTACACACCTGTCTATGAAGTTGAAGGCTTAATGAGCTAATCCAACGAATTTGGTGTTGCAAGTAATCAGTATTGAGCAGTTACATGCATTCAAATGAGCAAAATTACAAGGGGGTACCCACATTTTTGCACAGCCAGTTTTTCACATTTGATTTAATTTCATACGAGTAAATACTGCTTCACTAAAAATCTTTGTTCGGTAAACATCCCAGTACTCAGATATTCCTAAGAAATGAAAGACATACCACTGTTATCTTTTTTGTTGTAAGTAGAATAAATTATTATGCAGACTGAGAGGGGTTCCCAAACATTTTCATATGATTGTATAACATCTCCTCACCTTCCCTTCTACATCTATAACCTCAGGCAATTAGGTGTAGTAAAAGACAAGCAGGAGTTAAGTTACACTTTAAATAATGTATTATTAGTAATATTAATAAATAATAACAAAGTGCAAGTGAACACTGGCAACCATACAACCTGATAAATGCTGATGTGTAGTTTTAGTCGGCACACAGACTTGTTAGTTACTTAAAATGTCTCTGGTTAAGGCATCATTTGTGGTCAGCTTTCTTCAGAACAGGCCGCATGCCTTTCTCAGTATGGCTGCTGAGCTGTGCTCTTTATTGTTTTATCCTCTTCAGCTCATGGTGTTTGAGATAGTCTTTCATCAGATGTTTGTGTTTGGGTAAAGCAAGCAAATTTATAGATTCTCTGGCCAAATCCTATATCCAATAGGGTGTCGTGGTACTTAAAGGCTTCTGATACAAGCCAATTCCAAACAGCCATACTTCAGACCAATGGAGGTACACAATAACATTCATACCTGCCCCCAAAACCATCTGCTAATGAAGCTTGCCAGCTAGATATTTGGCCTCCATGCAGGGGCTGACTGAGAGGGTCCTGCAGAGAATCACTTGCCAAACTTGTTTGAGGCACTTCCCCCAACCCTGTCGTAAAAATGAACTTTCCTGACATAGTCTAGGGTTAAACATGAATGCCTCTCACTAATGAAATACTACTATTACATTGCTTTGCCAAAGTTACAAATAAAGACATACAAAGTATTTATCAACTTGTATGCAAAATTTCACATCACAACATACCCTAATGTCTTTTTCCCTATCCGCAGATGTCTGAAGGAAAGCCTGCCTAAAACCAGCACTCACATAGATTCTACTTCTGGTTCCAGTCCCCACCCTACTCCTGACCTCACTTCCATCTGCGACCTGCTGGACACACCTCTTCCTCCTCTGTCCCTATAAAACCAGCCTACTCCCTTTTGTCAGTTAGTCCCATCTTGGACTTAGTGCTGTGGTATAGCGGGTCACCAGTTCAGACAAAAGGCCACTTTTTAAACGAATAATCGCCACACTTGCGGTTTAGAGAGGGGGTGTGGTAGTGTGGCCGGAGCGGTTCACGGGTGAATTTGTGATGTGGATGGTCCTCGCTGAGGAGTTGTGCGCATCCGTAATTGTTGCCGGGAGCTGCTGATTGCCACACCTGATCCACATCCCCGGAGCATATAGCAGAAGCACAAGGCAGACATGAGGGGGAGAAAAAAAAAAGAAAAAAGGAATGGAGGTTAGAAGTGAGAAGTAGGCGGCAGGAAGTAGAAAGCCGGTGCAGGAGAGTGAGAGCGAGAGCAAGCTCATTGAAAGTTTAATGCAGATGGTAGAAGAGCCCCGAATGAATGTTTGGCCAACTTTCGGAGGGGGCAGATTGAAGCGGTTGCTCCAGCTGAGCAATTTTGAGGAGCTGGAGTGACCGACAGAGGATTTGACTGGCTGTTGAAGGAAGCAGAGTTGTGGAGGCTTTGGGCATGTTGAGCCCCGGCATGAGCGCCCTGGTCGCTGGGGAAGGAACGCAAGTCTAGGTCCGGCTGGAGCACGACATAACCGGGGATCAGAGGGCTACCAGAGCAGAATTAAATTTTGTTGGTAGGATGACTAACCTGATGTGGGACCCATTAGGGTGAGAGGCAGGGGAGCCGCCAGTAAGGGAGAAGAAAGCATCAGAGTTTTAAGAAAAGACTGCTTCCAGCCATTGTTTTTAACCTCATTTTAAAAGGATTTTTCTATCGTGTTTCGGATTCACCTGTTTTATTGGATTATTTATTTAATGACTTATTTGAAGCACTGCACTATTTATTTGGACACTTTGTTTTTGATTTTGCTGTTTTTAATAAAAGCACTTAGCAATTTTTACACCATCCTCTTACTTCATGGTTGATGTCTTCACTGCCTAGCTCATTGGTGACATTATCGATGGTGTCGGGTTCAAGGGCTCCCAGAAGTAAGATGGGAGCATGGAGCAGAACCTGCATCGTCATAAGTGCTTTGTGGCTATTCTGCTGCTAAGTTCAATCCATTCTTATGGTAATATTAAGAATATACAGGGTGAAACCCCAAACATTATTCTTGTCTTTTCAGTTCTTTTCATATGTTGGAAAACAAGTTCCACACTTCTGGGCCCCATATTTAATTTAATATCATAGGGTAGTTTCACATCCCCCATTTTACAGAATGTGGGACAGTGGAAAACTTCGAAGCAAGTAGGAGTGTTTCTGGTGTTTCATGTGTTCTAGGTGTTCTTGGTTTCATGTGGTAACAAAGCTACATTATAAGCTTTGATATACTCTTTTGACACATTTCATTCTGTACATTTCATTAAAGTGATACAAACTTTGAAGCTTTGGATTCAGAGGTCCCTTCCCTTTCCTCCTCCTTTCAGACATAGTGTTCCTCTATGATTGGTGCTGAACTCAGTTCTCCCTTCTCTATACACGTTCAAAGGCACAATATCAGTTTATGTTGACAACACCACATTTATCAGCCAATCCAAGTGCAGTGTCAGACGTTTTCTGTATTAGAGAAGTGACAGGGTTGATGAATGGAAATTATTTGTAAATAACTTTACTAAGTGGTTGGTGGGAAAATAGTAAAGGAAATTTAAATTTGAAAGACAAGCTCTAGCTTAGGTAAATGCGTCCAAAGCTGTAGTTTTTATCTTTGGCACAAATTTCTAGCATTTCAAAAATTTTCTTTATTTCTGGCTTAGAAATATAAAGCAAATCTTTAGATTTGTATCAAATTGATTGTTGTTAATGTTTCATAGTTATTCTGTACAGACAATTTCCTTACTGCTCTTGAATTAATTAAAAGGATTGTAACTTATATAGCTAGCAACTGAGACCAGTCCATATAATGCCATCTCTGGCCTCCAGATCCTCTTAATGGCTGTGTTCCGGGATGTTCACTGAGATTTTAATGAAGTAATGTCTTTAAAATTTAAAGAAATTACATACTTTTCTCAGGTTTAATTCCCCAAGCTTGTCAGAGCAGGACAGCCCCTTTATTCCTGAGGGCTCCCTTGGCCACTCTCCTTTGCACAGTTTCTACTGCTGTTGTTTTCATTGCAGTGTGGTGAGCAGAGCTGGGCAGAGTACACCAATGCGGTCTCATTAAGCCTACTTGAATTAAATAAAACATTTTTACAATGAAACCTAATATTGTTTTGCCTTTTCGATTGCTTCTGCACTTTCATGATAATAATGTTGAATCAATCTAAAGCCCTCAATCCCTTTCATTTGTTCCCACCTTTGGGGGTTCACAGTCACTGATCTTGTATTTAATGTTTCCTCTGCCTAAAGTACATTTTTAATGTACACATGTAACTGTGTTTTCCTGTTTCTTTGCTAGGTTCTCATGACAGTCCAAGGGCATCATGTATAACGTCGTGCGTAGAGTTCACACTATAACATGGCGTAAGCACAAAAGCCAAAGTGTGCTTACGCACAGAAAAATCCAGATGCAGGAATCTGTGCGCATCTAACTTCCACGCTCTTCCGCTACATAAATCCCGATCAGCGTGAAAACTAACGCTCGTGCACACGCTTTATGTAACGCCCCAACTCCTCCCAGAATTACGCCGCTTTGAATATGCAAATGAATATAAATCGCCCTTAAGCTTAGCCTTCTGTGAAAAGACAATGGGAAAAGCACGGAGGAAAATATAAGAATTTCAGCGAATACCAAGTGGCAGCAAAGGAAAAACATACTATTTGTTTAAATAAACCGTGGTATAATCAACAAAAGGAAGTTGATCAAGTGACATAGCGTGTTGGAGAATCTTGAAAGCTCACGTTCACAAAATCGCACAGTGCCGGAAATAAAAAAGAAGTCACATATCAAAATCGCCGTGAAAAGGCGAGTTGTAGCCCACTGTCTGAGTGTCATATGAAAGCTTATTAGGGTACAGAGAATAAAGGCACACGGTGGGGAAAAAGCACGAAATGTCAACTTCAATCTTGACATTTCCACTTTAATCATGTAGTTTATTTTGTCATTTAGTAGAACATTATAAACTTCATCTTAAAATCGTTTAATTAACCAGTTTCTCAAATCACATCATAGTTAAAGTAGCACGTTAAATGCTTTGTTTTGTATTTGATCTTCTACTCGTATGTGATCTATGTGTGTGAATCACTACTTGCTTCTTAAACTGGCTCTCTTCCTTCAACTGGACACAGAATCAATTACATTCGTAATATTACAGTTCTCTGAATAACTAAAATACTGAGATGTATACTGTACGTGATATCATTTTCATGATGATAGGAGTTAAAGCACGTTATTAAACATGAGTTTCACGGCACAATGATTGTGTGCGACTTTCGATGAAATAATTTATTGCAGCAGTACTCAAGGGAGGCACTAGGCTTGTGGTGGCACTGGGCAGAGGAAGAATCGGTGGCTCCTTCATCCGCCAATGTCAATATGGTAGCTTATGCACGGTGGATGGTCACGTCCGTTGCGGACACTGCATAGCCGCCTCGTGCTCATGACACAAGCATTTAACTTTTGCAGAAATTTGTCGCTGCGTTTTAGCTGTGTTGTTATTTTCTCTTTCTGTTTTATATTCAATATATATTAGCGTAGCCGCTACTGCCATTCTTGCTTTTCTTTCTCCAAATACCCAATCACCACACAATCAGCTCTGTAATAGAAGTTAAGCCATCTGTAAGTTTAGAGTGCCGATTCTTCAAAACGTTTAAGGAACATTGAAATATCTTCGTAGTACTTGTTTAATTATTCTATCCTTCACAACACTCCCAGTGAAGAATATAGATTATTTAAATGAAGTTAAAGTTTTATCTGTATAATATAATAAACATATTTTGCTGCATTTCACCTTAAAAATGATGTCGTCATCATATGTAAATACGCTTTATAAAGTGGCTCAGGTTGTGCGATATTATAACTGTAGTGCAAGTTTACAGTGGGGTGATTGTACTTATAAGTCCAAACAGTTCTACAAGGAGCAATTGATTGATTGAGTGTGTTTATAGTTCTTGGGATGAAACTGTTTCTGAACCGCGAGGTCAGGAAAGGCTTTGAAACGTTTTGCAGTGGCTGAGACAGCGTGTCCTTGAAACTGTATACCGATAATTCTCTTTCCGATCAGCTGCTGCTGTGATTCACACTCAGATACAGTGATATAAATACTCCGAGTGCTGCAGTGAGAGTAATATGGAAAAAGATGATCCGCTGTGGCAACTCTTAACGGGAGCAGCTGAAAGAAGAAGGTGCAGTGAGAGTAACAATGCTAAAGCAGTTATGGTATTTGGAATACTATGGCTATTCCCTGGACCATTATATTGTTACAAGTTAATTACAATCAGATGCATTACACTAATCAACAATATGCAGTTAGTTTCAGTGTATTTAGCGGAAAACTTGCGTACGACAAGCCATGAGGTACCGTGGAAAAGTGTGTGGCTTTACGCCAAGTGTAGGTTTTATACATCGCGATTTGAACTTGGAAAAGTTCTTATGCAATATTTCTGTGCATACACACCGTTTTCACATGAGGCCCCAAGTCTTTTCGAGTTCTTTGACACCTACTGGTTATCTGCATTAGTGTTCACAAGTTTACTAACCAAACCAGAATCTGGGCCAAACAACTGGCTTGAAATCCAGTTTTTTTTATAAGTTACCACCGATGTCAATGGCTTCTAACTTCATGTTCGCTTTTTGAAATCTCCAGTAAATCATATGTTGTTTTTGGCTTTTAACTCCTACTGCACTTCCCCATTCAGAAAAATCCAACATATTAGGCTGGCAAGCTCCTCTTATAAATCCCAGTAGGCTGCTACTTAAAATATTACCTTTGTTAGTTGTCTTTGGATTTATTTCTGATTGTAATTTCCACAGTGTTAAACTGGATCAGAATGAGGTGTATTGATCCATTACAACAAGGACCCGTTTTTGACTGCTCAGGTACTTCTCCCAGATTCATTGCTGTATTATACTGCCTAAAGGCTTCTAAACAATGCAGTTCACTTTGTTGTGTCTGTTGTCAATGCACCAAGTGCCTAAATTACATTTGGCTCATCTGCTTTGAAGGCCTTAAATACCAAACCTATTTTACTTCATTCTACTTAATTAATAATCTGTCCAACCCTCATCACAACATGCTCACTCACAAGTCCACACCAAGGCCCCATTTAAAGTAACTTGCATCTTTCGGGTTGCAGCAATAAGACTGCAGTACCAATAGAAAATCTCACACATGCACAAGGAGCTCATGAAACATCCATGCAAAGGCCACACTGACATACAAGCACTGGGCTCTGGAGCTGTGAGGCAGCAGTACTAACCATGGTATTTCCATCTACTTAATTGTTTCTTTGTAAATGCTTGAAAAATATGTTACATCTATTTTTAAATTTGTATTTGTCTCCCCTTTTACTACAGTAGTATTGGAAAAATGGTTTCCTGTTTAGCTTTACCTTCACACTTTTCCCCCACATTTTCTCTTCTGATCTTATGAATGCATTATTGTTTATCCCAAATTGCAGTTTCCTGTATTCCCCTGAGCTGTGATTGGCTGGTGGCAAGTCTTTCGTCATCCTGGTGTACAGTACTGGCACATTCTGTCATCTGTGAGTGATGAAGTCGGAAAACAACGGAAAAACTTAAACCCAATTAAATTAAAAATAATTTCTTTATTCTTAATTCTTGGTGAGTAGAGAGAATGTGAGACTGCCTCTTTCCAACTCAGTCAACTGATTTTGACAGAATATCTAAAGTAAACCCGTTCTCTCTTTTATATCCTAGAAAAGAAAAAAAAAACCCTAGCAGTTCATTCTGAGATTATACATAGCTTAGGTTAAATCTTAATTTATGATATACTGGAATGTCCTAAAACATGAAACAAACAGCCATTTGAATTCCTAAGGAAAACACCTTTCTAATTATACACACTTAGAATCAATTTAAATATTCTTATAGTCCATAAAGATCTTACATTCTTCACAGGGTCTTCTGATAGTATCAGAGGTCAGCCTTTCCTATAAATGATAAAAGTTAGTCCCTTAATGCTGTGCACACAGCCCAACTCCTTTTCTGCATAAATCAGGAACAAATCATATTGCTCTCTGCAGCATGATCAACTCAAAACACAGTCCTTGATATCTGCGAGTTAAATAAAAATATTTTCTCTTCCTCACATCCCACTAGACCATGGAGCAGAACCTTAAGTTCAAGGGAGATCTGACCACCAGCACCAAATGCAGCATCGGGTCTACAGCTTACACTATGAAGATCGTGGACACTTGCTAGGCTTACGTCAAAAGGCTGTCACTTGCCTTTTATAAGCAGCTATTCTAGTCCTTAAAGAGTTTACTTTTTGCAGAAGCTGTTTAGACTGGTCTGACAGTTAGGAACTTGATCAATAAAGGGGAAAATTACAAACTAGTTGACAAGGAATATTGAAAAAGCAAAAACTACCAGTGCCATCTTACACACACTTGATAAACCTGCACCTGGCTTGTGAACAGTGCAATCCTGCAGCGTGGCCTTGTGCAGGGAACATTTCTGTTTGCTGGAACCGGTTTCTTATGTGCTTTCAGGCAGGTTTGTTGTGAATTTAAAATAATGTGCTCTTCTATAAAGAACGTGAAATTTCTCATATGCGAGTTACTTATGTTTTGACATTTTCACTGCCACTGTCAAAACAGTCCTGTTTGCAGCCCATTTTTATTTGACCAATTAACCAAATATTTGTACAATTCAAATTCTGAGTGGTTTTAGGTAATAAACTTCTCAAATAACATTTTGCTACAAGTTTTATTTGGCCAATTAAAAATGCTTAGAGATTTTGAAGGCCAGAGTATACAAGCAGCAATATACTTTATTAAGGATAAATTGAACATTACATATTTGCATGCTCTCACATATAGAATACCTTGCATAATAACTAAATGAATTTGAAAGGATGGCTAGTATGGAATCCATTTCCAAGCTCCCGATTACCGGGAGCCCGGACATTTTTCATTCCCGGGAATGAAACTCCTGTAATTCCCGGGAAACCGGGAACGGCCAAGCTCGCATATATAGCGTGTAAAAATCGATCAAGAAATAACAGAGTTATAGTTAAAAATAATTAAATGTCACGGTTTTTTGGTCCACAGTGTAGTTGTTTTGCAGATTAATTCAGTCAACCAGCAGCAGTCGTCAGTCTCCCAGCTCCCACTAAGACGGAGTACAGTGGACTGGGAAGAGTCTGCTCTCTGCAGCTCACGGATGCTGGGACAGGGCAGACTTCATTGACATTTGTCAGACAACAGCTTTGAACAGCAACTTGAAATGGCAATGTGTCAGTCTGTTGCATCCGCATTATCTGTGCCAAGAAACACACAGAATGACGACAAGAAACTGGATGCATCAGTAAAAGCTGAAATGACGGTGTTTCAGAGCAATGGCAAGCATGGACGTTGTTTAGAACAAGTGTATCAGTATCTGATCAGGTAGATCGCGTTGCATTCAAAAAAAATAATTTTTTAAACGTTAGTCTATCATATATCCTCCTTATGTCATTTGCCACTTGATTGACATACAGAGTGGCCAGTCTGAGATCTCTTTTCTTCTAACACACTGGCCATCCCGCACGCACACATACAATCAGACTGTGATTCGGATTACGAATGCAATGAATGTAATTACACTGATCCACATGCCGTGGCTTCGCCTCCGACGCTGACGTGCAGCGAGTGTGTACGCCTGATGAGCCCAGAATTAGGGCGGAACACGTATCGCATACTCTTTGCATTATTTGACAGTAAAACTTTGCAACATTCTATGATCTGCTTCTCGCAACTGAAGAGGGCAGCGTGGCGGATGTATGCCAACACAAGCGTTACCTGGTAGGTAACCATACATACAATCAGATTGCGATTCAGACTACAAATGCCATGAATGTAATTACCCCGATCTACATGCTGTCAAATAAACGAAACACTCGCTGTGGCGCAATCTAAAGGGCGAAACACGTGTCGTGTACTCTTTGCATTATTTGACAGTAAAACTATGCAATATATATATATATAGCATTTTTAATGTAGATAGATCATTTCGACCTGGTCATTTTAAAAGTAGCTGGCAAGCCAAAAACGTGTGGGCACCCCTGAACTAGATACATGTACTTGTATGACAGCATGAACTGCTTGTAGATAAGGTTAGACTTTTATTGGTGTCAACATATTGCAGTAGCTTTATTAAAAATAAGTGTCAGTCGTTCTAAAACCGTTCACATGTGAGATGCCCCTGCACTGTGTCATCCCCTGGCGCCCGGGATTCCCGAATTACCGGGAATGGATAAACCCGTCCGGGAATGGATTCCCTAGTGGCTAGCTCTACTGTCATGACTCCGAGGCCTCTGGTTTGAATCTCAGCCATCACATTCTTTATCTGCCAGTTCTACACATCTCCGCAGACTTTTTCTGAATGCACCCTTGTTTTCTATGAATGGATGGAGATATAAATTTAAACTTTACTACAAATCTAACTTGCACTGTTTATTTTGACAAAACTGTTTCTGTTTAGTATTTGCTCATACAAGTTGTACTGAACTGTGAAAGATATTTTTGGTGAAACACATTTATAAAATAGGATGCTACTCACAATATGAAAATTATCAGTTAGAATGATCCAGCATGATACAAATGTGTGACATCTTGTGCTAACAAATTAAAACTTTAATTCAATATAGAGACAATTGTATAAAACCTCAAAATGTTTCACTTATTATATAAAAGTCTTCAAAGAAGCAAACAAACAATCTTCCAAGTTATCGTTGCTAGTGAGATGCATCTGCTCCAGTTATGGAAACAAATATTCCTGCTGATGTAATTTTTCTTATTCAGAAGTAACATTTTCATGCACAGGTAGCACATTTTCCCCTGCTTGCTGCATCAACTCCTGAGTCTTGTTCTCATATTCAGTTTGTCTTCGTTGAACTATAGAGGGCATCAACTTCACATAGGCCCCCATCAAGCAGTGATTTGAGCGAATCAGCTTCCCAGCACAGTTATTCAAACAGACATCCTAAAAACAAACAAAAATGAAAAGGTTACCTTTTACGCGGACAAGAAGTTGCCTGATTTTAAGCATTCCATAAAGTATTTTTGAATATCCACCTTAGTAAAGGACAAATGTCTGTGTGTCTGCTATACTTTCTGTTATATACTATGAGATTTGTCAAAGCATTGCTAAGGTTTGTTATGTGCTACCTGTTGGAATAAAAAATGCAATGCATTTTATTACTACTGTGCAGTACATGCATCACAAAACACATTCTAATAGATGGTGGTCTGCAAACGTTAATGCTGAATACATCCAACAAAGAGTAGCTGCTGGGTGGCCAGAAACCAGCTTATTCGATTTTAAGTTGTCCCATATGGGTAGCACAGCTATTGAAAGTGATATTTCATTAGAAATCAAATGTAAAAAAATGTTAGTAAAATCTGAATTTATAACTAAAATTGAAATTAAATACAACCAACACACATTTAAAAATACTTTATCTAAGTAAACAAGTTCTACTGGGGGAAAAAAAAAAAAAACAAAATTTAAGATGCCTAAATAATTGCTCACCTGAGCAATTGGACAATAAACCAGTGATGCATGAGTGAATTCAAATTGCTTACAGTTGTGCTTGAAAGTTTGTGTACCCTTTAGAATTTCCTATATTTCTGCATAAATATGACCTAAAACATAATCAGATTTTCACTGAAGTCCTAAAAGTAGATAAAGAGAAACCAGTTAAACAAATGAGACAAAAATATTATACTTGGTCATTTATTTATTGATTAAAAATGATCGAATATTACATATTTGTGAGTGGCAAAATTATGTGAACCTCTAGGATTAGAACATTAGAACAATCTAGACGAGAACAGGCCATTCAGCCCAACAAAGCTCGCCAGTCCTATCCACTTGTTTCCTCCAAGAAAACATCAAGTCAAGTTTTGAAAGTCCCTAATGTCTTACTGTCTACCACACTACTTGGTAGCTTATTCCAAGTGTCTATCGTTCTTTGTGTAAAGAAAACTTCCTAATGTTTGTGCGAAATTTACCCTTAACAAGTTTCCAACTGTGTCCCCGTGTTCTTGATGAACTCATTTTAAAATACAAGTCTCGATCCACTGTACTAATTCCCTTCAGAATTTTAAACACTTCAATCATGTCACCTCTTAATCTTCTTTTGCTTAAACTGTAAAGGCTCAGCTCTTTTAATCTTTCCTCATAATTCAACCCCTGTAGACCTAGAATCAGCCTAGTCGCTCTTCTCTAGACCTTTTCTAGTGCTGCTATGTCCTTTTTGTAGCCTGGAGACCAAAACTGCACACAGTACTCAAGATGAGGCCTCACCAGTGCATTATAAAGGTTGAGCATAACCTCCTTGGACTTGTACTCCACAGATCGTGCTATATAACCTAACATTCTGTTAGCCTTTTTAATGGCTTCTGAACACTGTAGGGAAGTTGATAGCTTAGTGTCCACTATGACTCCTAAATCCTTCTCATAAGGTGTACTCTCGATTTTCTGACCGCCCATTGTGTATTCAAACCTAATATTTTTACTTCCTATGTGTAATACTTTACATTTACTGACATTAAATTTCATCTGCCACAAATCTGCCCAAGCCTGTATGCTATCCAAGTCCTTCTGTAATGATATAACGGATTCCAAATTATCTGCTAATCCACCTATCTTGGTATCATCTGCAAACTTAACCAGCTTGTTACTTATATTCCTATCTAAATCATTTATATATATTAAAAATAGCAGCGGCCCTAGCACTGACCCCTGTGGAACACCACTCTTAACATGGCCAGTTCTGATGAGGTTCCTCGCACCATCACCCTCTGCTTCCTGTGTCTGAGCCAATTCTGCACCCATCTAAAAACATCACCCTGAACTCCCACTTCTTTTAACTTGATGCCCAACCTCTCATGTGGCACCTTATCAAATGCTTTCTGAAAGTCCAGATAAATAATATCATAAGCTCCACTTTGATCGTATCCTTTTGTTGCCTCCTCATAGAATTCCAACATGTTAGTAAAACACGACCTCCCTCTTCTGAACCCATGCTGACTGTTCAGAATAACTCCTGTCCTTGCCATGTGTTGCTCAATCTTATCCTTAATAATTCCTTCCATTAATTTTCCTGTGATGCTTGTTGCTTACTGGCCTATAGTTGCTTGGATCTGCCCTGTCATCCTTTTTATATAATGGGATGATATTTGCCATTTTCCAGTCCTTTGGAATCTCTCCAGTGCACAGTGACTTCCTAAAAATATGTGTCAAGGGTTTATATATGTACTCACTAGCCTCCTTAAGAACACGAGGATAAATATTATCTGGGCCTGGTGATTTGTTTGATTTCATCTTATTTAATCTGAGCAGCACTTCTCCCTCTACAATTTCCAAATCCCTCAGTACCTCCTTAGTAGTTGTGTTTACCTCTGGAAGGTTGTCCACTTGCTCACTTGTAAACACCTCAGAAAAATGTAAGTTTAGGGCATCTGCTATTTCATTGTCTGTATCTTTTAATTCCCTTTACTATTCCTGATGAACTTGACCTCCTCCTTAACTGTTCTTTTACTACTAAAATACTGAAAGAATCTCTTGGGGTCTTCTTTCCTTTATCTGCTATATTCCTCTCCAACTGTCTTTTAGCCTCTCTGATATCCTTCTTAATGGTTGCCCTCATGTTCTCATATGTGCTATGATTCTCTTTGCAGTCATTAGTCTTATATGCCTTATACAGCAGTTTTTCCTTTGCAACTTCTTTTTAAATCTTTATTAATCCATCGTGGAGTGTTTTTTAGTTTCCTATTAATTCCAAATTTAGGTATGTATCTGTCCTGCATTGCATGTAAAACATTTTTAAACCTGTTCCACTGCTCCTCGACTGTCTCCACATTTAAAAAGCTTATCCCGGTCTATCCTACTTAGACTTTGTCGCATCTGCTCAAAATTAGCCCTACCAAAGTTCAACTTAACAATTTTAGTCTTTGCATCTGTACTCTTACAAAATACTGAGAATTGTATTATATTATGGTCACTTGACCCTAGTGGTTCAATCACCTCCACACCCTCAATTCTATCCTGATTATTACAGAATACTAAATCCAGACAGGCTTCACCCCATGTTGGTGCTTTAACATGCTGTGTTAAAAAACAGTCGCTGATTACTTCTAAAACTCCTGCTCTTGTGCTCCTCCATCTGTAAGGTTATCCCAGTTAATATTTGGATAATTAAAGTCCCCCATGACTATAATATCCCCCTGTAAACTTGCCTTTTTGATACAGTAATCCCTCGCTATATCGCGCTTTGACTTTCGCGGTTTCACTCGATCGCGGATTTTATATGAAAGCATAACTAAATATATAACACGGATTTTTCGCTGCTTTATGGTTCTCTTGGACAATGTGTTTTTTACTTCCTGTACATGCTTCCTCAGTTGGTTTGCCCAGTTGATTTCATACAAGGGATGCTATTGGCGGATGACTGAGAAGCTAACCAATCAGAGCACGCAGTTAAGTTCCTGCTTGCTGAATGCAGTGTTAACCAGGAAGTCTCGTCTCGCTCATTCAGCATCAACGTGTTTCGCTGTGTAAAGAGTTGTGCTCTTTTGTGTTTATCTTTGTGCATAGTCAAGCCCTTCATTATGGCTCCAAAACGATCTGCTACTGCTTCAGGGGCCGTGCCCAAGCGCAAACAGAAGATGTTAACGATTGCTGAAAAGGTAAACGTTTTGGATTTGTTGAAGGCTACGATTCTTTTTATTTAAAAAGTAGGAAAGGAATATAAGATCTACGGCCACAGTGTCCTTTTAACCAGGGTGCAAAACAAGTTGTAAGTGGATGTAATAAGGCAGTAGTCTGGATGGAATCTGCTTTAGGGATTTGGATTGAAGACTGCCAGAAGAAGCAGTGCTACACAATCGCCTGAAGTGGCTCCTTTAAGGGCTGTAACGCTCTCCTTTGTTGTGCAGTAAAATAAAACTCATTGTTATCGGACAAGTCATCGTGTCATTGTTGGTGAGTAACCATAATTATTTTTCTACTTACAGTACTTAGTACATGTACGTACGTTTAGTGTCACTGTACACACACATTTACTGTATACTATTTTTGTTGCATTGTACGTATTTATTGCTGGTGGCATGTCTATCGTAATGGCTGTAACATGTGATATCGGAGACACTCAATATCTTTAAAATAATATTTAGGTTTTACTGTATATAAACAGTGTGTTTATATACATAATTTTAATGAATCTTACCTAATATCTAAGAGAATACAAAGGGATTATGCTGTATAACTCTGCGGGGAATATTTATAAACAGTGTGGGAGAGTTTATAAGGGCTTAAAATATATAAAAATAACCATAGAAACATATGGTTTCTACTTCACGGATTTTCACCTATCGCGGGGGTCTGGAACGCAACCCCCGCGATCGAGGAGGGATTACTGTATTACTAAAAAGATGTGTGTTGAAATTACTGTCTGAATTGGGTGGTCTATAACACACTCCTAAAATAAGACCTTTTTCCCCTAATATTTTCCAGGCGAAGCCACATGTCCTCATTAAGATGGGGCTCATCATCCAACTGAAGACGACTTACATTTAAACCCTGTTTGGCATAAACAGCAACCCCACCTCCTTTTCTGTTCCGTTCTGTCTATCCTTCCTAAAAAATGTGTATCCCTCTATGTTACACTCATCCCCATCTTTGTTATTTAGTCAGGTTTCCGTTATTGCTATAATTAGCAGTTAGTTTTAAGGTGAAATTAGAGTCAGGTGTTTTCAATCAATGGGATGACAATCAGGTGTGAGTGGGCACCCTGTGTTATTTAAAAAACAGGGATCTATCAAAGTCTGCTCTTCACAATACATGTTTGTGGAAGTGTATCATGGCACGAACAAAGGAGATTTCTGAGGACTTCAGAAAAAGAGTTGTTGATGCTCATCAGGCTGGAAAAAGTTACAAAACCATCTCTAAAGAGTTTGGACTCTACCAATCCACAGTCAGAGAGATTGTGTACAAATGGAGGAAATTCAAGACCATTGTTACCATCCTCAGAAGTGGTCGACCAACAAAGATCACTCCAAAAGCAAGGAGTGTAATAGTCGGCGAGGTCACAAAGGACTTCAGCGTAACTTCTAAGCAACTGAAGGCCTCTCTCACATTGGCTAATGTTCATGTTCATGAGTCCACCATCAGGAGAACACTGAACAACAATGGTGTGCATGGCAGGGTTGCAAGGAGAAAGCCACTGCTCCCCAAAAAAAACATTGCTGCTCCTCTGCAGTTTACTAAAGATCACGTGGACAAACCAGAAGGCTATTGGAAGAATGTTTTGTGGACGGATGAGACCAAAATAGAACTTTTTGGTTTAACACTAGAATTACCGGAGCCTACGAAAAAACTCGTAGATCCGGCCCACCTTAAATCCCATCACACCTCTCCGCCAGTGTCCTTTGTCCTGTAAATGTGCCGATAAAGACAACCTGCAAGCAGCCGGCTATTCAATCCCCCCACCGACTTAGAACGTGCACGAACTTCTCCCAGCTCATGCCTTGATTGATTATCTGGGAGTGAAGTGGAGTTTTAGAGTGGAAATAATAGATCGTTATTTGGAACACACGCATTTCATGTGTGTCAGTTTCTACAGTAATCAGTGTAAACACTTTGTTAAAACAGAAATTTTTTCAAATTTTAGTAATAAATGTTACAAAATGAAGGCATCATCCTCTTTAATAAAAACCCCTGTGTGCGTCCAGGTGTCCGTGTTTGTGTGTCTTTTGGTGAAGTACGCATTCGCGAGGCTCGGTGCGACACACACGACCGGCATCATGGACGCACGCACACACACTGGAAGCTGAGCACACAGTGAATGGCGTAGCTGCAGCCGCGCATGATAAGCAAATAAAGGACAGCATTGCTGGGGAGAGTGCAGATTGGGTAGTCGCGGCTGCGCACATAAAATCCATTGCTGGGGAGACGCCACGCATACTGCCCCGAGCATGTTTACTAACTATCTACTAACATGCTACCCAAAAAAAAAAGGACACGTCAAGTAGGACAAAAGACACAGACACTCAAATCGTATATAAGCAACATCTCCTGGAAGACCGGTCAGCTCAGCAAGTAAACATCAACAAAAGAAAGGCTGAAAGACAAAGAAAAATATGAGCAAATAGATCGATTGTAAAAAAAGAAAATGAGCATCAGAATATTCCCCATATTGATTTGGCTCTATCCTCTACTAATTTACCCTTTACCATAAGAAGGCAACAATTTCCAGTTACATTAGCCTTTGCCATAACAATTAATAAAGCTCAAGGGCAAACCTTAGAAAAAGTTGCCATTTACTTGCCAGAACCAGTATTCAGTCACAGTCAGTTATATGTTGCATTATCAAGAGTTAGAAGTTTTACAGATGTTGTTGTCAACGTTGTAGATGGTCCTGAACAAGAGTGTTTACAAAAAATGTTGTCTATAATGAAATTTTATTGAAATATTTCTTTAGGTAAAAAAATAAACATTTTCCTAAATATCTTCTTCAGATATTGTGTATTACAGATTGTTATAAAGTTTTACACTAAGGCAATATTAATTATACTTACTGTATTGTCATATACGTTTCTATTTTTAATATTATTTTACTTTAGGCTTCTTGCAAAAATATTTTTAACAAAAAAATTAAGACAACAAACAGAATGAGGTCAAGGTCCCTTGCCATTTAATATAGACTGTTCCTAATAATGTTTATGCAATACTGTTCTAGCGCCCATTATTGTAACGGGCTTAATGTCTAGTAAACTATAAAATGTGTGAAGCCTGAAGTCCAAACATCAAATAAACATTTTCACAAAAGGTTCAAGAATGATACAACAGCTTCTGTGGCTTAGTGGTAAGATTTGCTGAGTTGAGGGCAGCAGGTCGTGCTGTGCCTCAGAGGCTAGAGTTTGATTCCCTGTTGGGGGGGAAATGTTTTGTTTTTTTAACTTCAAACGGACATAAAATTTATAAATTGGTATGCACTGTCAGTTAATGAAATCATTATATTTTCATGCGAGATGCTCCTTTTAAAATATTTTTTAACAATTGAGACTGCAACTAACATGAACAAGTGTCCTTAAGATTTTTAAGATCCATAACACAGACTGCGTAATAGAGAGGCAGACAGGCAGAGAAGTCACTAGATATATAAACAGGGAAAGCACATGTACTGAAAGAAAAAAAAGATTAACATGTCCGTTGATCCTGCTGCACAATGCACATGTACACGCCCCCGCCCCCCCCTCCCATCTGACTCTAAGTAACAGCGCAAGTACAGATGCAAACCAAGTGTATGTGTGTACTGCATAATATTAACAAAAACAGCAGCTCACTACTGAAAACGGCAAATACAGGAGTGAGTGGGGATTAAACCAGGGACTCTTGATTACACTTGGTTTGCATCTGTACTTGTGCCGCTAATTAGAGTCAGATTGGGGGCTGGGGGGTCCGGTGTTAGAGTGCGTGAGCTTATTCAGTGCAGCAGGATCAACGTACATGTTGATCTTTTTTTTTTTCTTTCAGTACAAGTGCACTGTGCAGCAGGATCAACACACATGTTGATCTTTTTTTTCTTTCAGTACATGTGCCTTCCCTGTTTATTTATATATCTAGTGACTTCTCTGCCTGTCTGTCTCTCTCTATATAAAATCATTCCCGAATATATATAAAATTTCCGTCCTTGTCATTTCACTCTTTGGTAAACTTTGACAGAAGCCACTCGATTGGGCTTGGGTCGATTGGGCTTGTGAGCTTCGTCCAAAAATGTGCCCATACAAAAACAGTAAATAAATATAGTGTTCAAAATACCGGGCACATACATCATTTTGAATGAATTAACTGAACAGTGGGTTTTTTAAAATATTTTTCTGAAGATGTTTTTATTAATTTAGTTCATTATGTTGTATTAGGAACTCATTGAGTTTACTAAAAATGTGCCCGAGTCATTTCAATCAATATCAATATAATCTGACTTTAAATTGATATATTCAGGAATGAGGTTATATATTCCGACACTGACTTTATATATTCAGTATTGACTTTATATATATTCTAACTCGGACTTTATATATTCCAATGCTGAGTTTATACAGTGCATCCAGAAAGTATTCACAGCGCATCACTTTTTCCACATTTTGTTATGTTACAGCCTTATTCCACAATGGATTAAATTCATTTTTTTCCTCAGAATTCTACGCACAACACCCCATAATGACAACGTGAAAAAGTTTACTTGAGGTTTTTGCAAATTTATTAAAAATAAAAAAATTGAGAAATCACATGTACATAAGTATTCACAGCCTTTGCCATGAAGCTCAAAATTGAGCTCAGGTGCATCCTGTTTCCCCTGATCATCCTTGAGATGTTTCTGCAGCTTAATTGGAGTCCACTTGTGGTAAATTCAGTTGATTGGACAGGATCTGGAAAGGCACACAGCTGTCTATATAAGGTCCAACAGTTGACAGTTCATGTCAGAGCACAAACCAAGCATGAAGTCAAAGGAATTGTCTGTAGACCTCCAAGACAGGATTTTCTCGAGGCGCAAATCTGGGGAAGGTTACAGGAAAATTTCTGCTGCTTTGAAGGTCCCAATGAGCACAGTGGCCTCCATCATCCGTAAGTGGAAGAAGTTCCAAACCACCAGGACTCTTCCTAGAGCTGGCCGGTCATCTAAACTGAGCGATCGGGGGAGAAGGGCCTTAGTCAGGGAGGTGACTAAGAACCCAATGGTCACTCTGTCAGAGCTCCAGAGGTCCTCTGTGGAGAGAGGAGAACCTTGCAGAAGGACAACCATCTCTGCAGCACCCCACCAATCAGGCCTGTATGGTAGAGTGGCCAGACGGAAGCCACTCCTTAGTAGAAGGCACATGGCAGCCCACCTGGAGTTTGCCAAAAGGCACCTGAAGGACTCTCAGACCATGAGAAACAAAATTCTCTGGTCTGATGAGACAAAGTTAGAACTCTTTGGTGTGAATGCCAGGCGTCACATTTGGAGGAAACCAGGCACTGCTCATCACCAGGCCAATACCATCCCTACAGTGAAGCATGGTGGTGGCAGCATCATGCTGTGGGGATGTTTTTCAGCGGCAGGAACTGGGAGACTAGTCAGGATAAAGGGAAAGATGACTGCAGCTATGTACAGAGACATCCTGGATGAAAACCAGCTCCAGAGCGCTCTTGACCTCAGACTGGGGCGACGGTTCATCTAACAGCAGGACAACGACCCTAAGCACACAGCCAAGATATCAAAGGAGTGGCTTCAGGACAACTCTGTGAATGTCTTTGAGTGGCCCAGCCAGAGCTCAGACTTGAATCCGATTGAACATCTCTGGAGAGATCTTAAAATGGCTGTGCACCGATGCTTCCCATCCAACCTGATGGAGCTTGAGAGGTGCTGCAAAGAGGAATGGGTGAAACTGGCCAAGGACAGGTGTGCCAAGCTTGTGGCATCATATTCAAAAAGACTTGAGGCTGTAATTGCTGCCAAAGGTGCATCGACAAAATATTGAGCAAAGGATGTGAATACTTATGTACATGTGATTTCTCAGTTTTTTTTATTTTTAATAAATTAGCAAAAACCTCAAGTAAACTTTTTTCACGTTGTCATTATGGGGTGTTGCATGTAGAATTCTGAGGGAAAAAAAAGAATTTAATCCATTTTGGAATAAGGCTGTAACATAACAAAATGTGGAAAAAGTGATGCGATGTGAATACGTTCCGGATGCACTGTATATTCAGGAATGACTTTATATATTCCGACACTGACTTTATATATTCAGGAATGATTTTATACATTCCAACGCTGACTTTATATATTCAGGAATGACTTTATATATTCCAAAAATCATTGTAAATGCCTGTTTGGCACCCCATAGGCACTGTATAATAGATATCTAAAAAAACAGCCAAGGGGATAGATATATAGATAGATAGGAAGGAAAGACACTATATGATAGACAGACAGGGAAAAGCTATATAATAATAAAATTATTATTACTATATAGATAGACAGGGAGTTCAGGCAGGCAGGCAGAGTGGCGAAGGTTAAAAAGAAAAAAAAAAACATTTTCTCTCCAGAGGGGAATCAAACTTGGGTCTCTGAGGCACAGTAAGCCTACTGCGCTCTAAAACAGCAAATCTTAACAGTAAGCCACGGAAGCGGTTGTATCGTTCTTGAACCTTTTGTGAAAGTGTTTATTTGATGTTTGGACTTCAAGCTTCACACATTTTATAGTTTATGCCTACATTTTGTAACATTTACTACTAAAATATGAAAAAGTTTGTTTTTTTATTAAAGTGTTTACACAGATTATTGTAGAAATGGAACACACATTAAATGCATGTTCCAAATAGCAATCTATAATTTCCACTCTAAAACTCCACTTCACTCCCAGATAATCAATCAAGGCATGAGCTGGGAGAAGTTCGTGCACGTTCTAAGTCGGTGGGGGGATGGAATAGCCGGCTGCTTTCAGCTTGTCTTTATCAGCACATTTAGATGACAAAAGACGCTGGCGGAGAGGTGTGAACGGATTTAAGAAGCGATTTAAGGTGGGACGGATCTACGAGTTTTTTTGTAGGCTCTGGTAATTCTAGTGTTAAATGAAAAGCGTTATGTTTGGAGAAGAGAAACAACTGCATTCCAGCATAAGAACCTTATCCCATCTGTGAAACATGGTGGTGAAATAGTATCATGGTTTGGGCCTGTTTTGCTACATCTGGGCCAGGACGGCTTGCCTTCATTGATGAAACAATGAATTCTGAATTATATCAGAGAATTTAAAGAAAAATGTCAGGACATCTGTCCATGAACTGAATCTCGTTAGAAGGTGGGTCATGCAGCAAGACAACGACCCTAAGCACACAAGTCGTTCTACCAAAGAATGGTTAAAGAAGAATAAAGTTAAATGTTTTGGAATGGCCAAGTCAAAGTCCTGACCTTAATCCAATCAAAATGTTGTGGAAGGACCTGAAGCGAGCAGTTCATGTGAGGAAACCCACCAACATCCCAGAGTTGAAGCTGTTCTTTACGGAGGAATGGGCTAAAATTCCTCCAAGCTGGTGTGCAGGAATGAGCAAATGTTACAGGAAACTTTTAGTTGCAGTTATTGCTGCAAAGGGGCATCACACCAGATACTGAAAGCAAAGGCTCACAAACTTTTGCCACTCACAAATATGTAATATTCGATCATTTTTCGTCAATAAATAAATGACCAAGTATAATATTTTTGTCTCATTTGTTTAACTGGTTTCTCTTTATCTACTTTTAGGACTTGAGTGAGATGTTTAGGTCATATTTATGCAGAAATAGAAAATTCTAAAGGGTTCACACACTTTCAAGCACAACTGTAAATCATTGCAGATCCTCCCATAAAATGCCATATTCATAATTTTACAATGGACAAGACAGTGTAAATATGGAATATGGAAACACTTTCTTGGGTTATTGTTTAAAAAAAAAAAAAAACACAACACACCATTTTGACTACATATCTTTTTTTTTAATATTTGGGAGGATAAGCTTATGCACGCTTCTTTTTCTGGACTGATTAGTTCAATTCCCTGCCTAGTCACTGTCATGGCCCAATTGATCCACTCTGAAGCTTTCTTGGATGTGGGGGGCCAGAATGATAATGTTGTTGCCGCAGCAGCTTGCAGTGATTTCTTCAGACCAAAAATGGTGCTCTTTCATACTATTTTGTCTCTTAGCCCGACCTTCAGTGGTAAATGAACTTCGGAACGACTGGTGTTCATATCAGTCATCAGCAGACACTTTTGATGCACAGAAATTGCCCATAATTCAGCCCAAAAGACGATCTGCTGGAGAAATGATATCACCTCAGACTGCTGCGAAGTCCAGGCCTTCAGTTCTTGGCATCACCCGATACCAATGGCCAGAGGACATGAAAGCAAATGGGAGTCCGTGCGAGGCGTAGCCGGCCAGCTCAGGGACAGGGTGTGTGTTTACATCAACAGAGAAAGGTGTAAGAACTCCGTGCTAGTGTCCAGTTACTGCTCACTGCTGGAGGAGTTTGTGAACGTTAGATGCAGACCTTTTCATTTACCACAGGAATTCACTACTGTGCTTATAGTCAAGAGTTAATATTCACCCCAGCGTAAATGCCAAGTAAGTGCTCTGGGAACTGTACAGTGCTATCAGTGAAGTGCAGAATCCTCACCCAGATGGACTGTTTATATTTGCCGGAGATTTCAACAATGCAAATCTCAAGTCAGTGCTCCCTAAATTCCATCAGTATGTGGACTTTACAACAAGAGGAGAGAACATGCTGGATCTTGTTTACACAAACATTCTTGACACATACTGTATCAGGTGATGCTCCTTCGCCATATGGGCTATTCAGACCACATCTCTGTTATGCTAATTCCAGCATATAGACCACTTGTCAAGAGATCCCAACTAGCTCTGAGGCAGGTGAAAACCTGGCTAACAAGAGCTCCCTCTACTCTTAAAGACTGCTTTGAGCACACTCACTGAGACATGTTCAGAGAAGCTGCAATTGATGGTGCCTGCAAAAGCTTGGAGGAGTACACAACATCAGTAACCAGCTACATCAGCCAGTACATTGAGGTGATTACTGTCTTCAAGTTCTTCACCTCATGCCCTAACCAGAAGCCGTGGATTACTGCATAGGTAATTAGAGTAGCAAACCGTGCACATGCCCAGAGAATCCACAGCCACTTCCAAGACAGTGGTGATAAACACTGCATGTGGCAGGGCATTAAGACTCTCACTAATTACAGGATAACACCACTGGTCTGCAATGGCAATACCTCCCTTCCAGAGGCTCTAAACAACTTCTACACAAACTCTGATAAACAGAACAACGTGGTGGCGAGGAATACCACCCCTCCTCCCAACAATCAAGTACTGTGTCTGACCACAGCTGACGTAAGAAAACTATGTATAGTCTACCCACAAAAGGATGCTGGACCAGACAATATCCCTGGTAGGGTGCTTGTGATATAACAGGTTCACGGCTCAGAAGGAAAGGCCAGTTTTTAAATAAATAATTGCAGCACTCGCGGCTTAAAGAGGAAGCGTGGTAGTGTAGCTGGAGCGGTTCCTGGGAGCGATAAGGGCTTGGGTGGTTCAAAGGTGTGAGATCACCCATGTCTATAATTGATGCCGGGAACTGCTAATTGGCGCACCTGTGCCATGTCCCCATTATAAATAGTAGGAGTGAGTGTTGTCGGAGATGGCTGGGGTGGCAACCCGGCCGGGACGCCTAGGAAGACCAGAGGAGGGCTTACGCCTTCCCCAGACCATATGGGGGCAACCGCCCTGGTTCCTTTGGGGGCCACGGGTACAGAGCTTAGGGAGATTGCCGGGAAGCACCTGAAGCACATCCGGGTGTATATAAAAGGGGCCGCCTCCCTTCATACGATGGCAAGAGTCGGGAGTGGACGGAGCTCTGGAGGAGAGAAAGAGGTGGCCTGAAGGAGTGTGGCACTGTGTTGTGGCCAGGACTTTTGGGGATTTTGGGGTTTTATGTGGCACTTTTGAAAATATGGCACTTCATAATAAATGTGTTGTGGGTGACATTGACATGTCTACCTGTCTGTGGCCGGGCCAGCTTCCACTGTGGCATCCCAGATGGGCCGATCCACCTGGTTCAAGGCTGGGAATCCCTGATACAAATAATTTTGTGGACGGCCCGGCACAGCAGGTGCGCCCAGACACGTGCCGTGGGTGCGGTGTGTCCACAGCCCCGAGACTAAGAGTTGCCCAGCAGGCCGCTACCGGAACGCAGAGGGGTGTTTCTCACCTGGTGCGGAAGAGAGACAACGTCCAGGGCAAGAGAGCAGTGGGCTCCGACGTGCCTGCCGGTGCTGGAGGTGCCCGGGACGGCGTGTCACCCAGTGAAGCCATGCCGGGGACGTTTCCTCATGCAGACGAGATCCGGGAGGTAAGTTCCCATGCTTGTCGGCAACTGGCCCTGCTGGGCTGCGTGCGTTTTCTGTTTACAGAGCAGGGCCTGCCTGGATCCGTGTCAGTGGCGGGGGCATGTCGGTTTACGGGGCTCCAGTGGCGCGGCAGCAGCTATTAGAGCTGCAGGGAGAGAGCCACTGCAGCTCATGAAAGCCCAAAAACGCCACCGCACCAGGAAGAGGAGAGCCAAGATGGCCACGGATCGGAAG
Organism: Polypterus senegalus; assembly: GCF_016835505.1. Lineage (NCBI taxonomy): Eukaryota > Metazoa > Chordata > Cladistia > Polypteriformes > Polypteridae > Polypterus > Polypterus senegalus. The sequence goes on from NC_053155.1 coordinate 166,276,130, forward strand.
TCCCTCCCTGAGCCAGGCACAGGATTGGACGGTGTGTGTCTTGAGTGCCCGTCAATAACTGTATATAGGCGGGTCCAAGGAATGTCCGTCTTGTGCCGGGGACAGACCCGATTGGGCCAGAGGAAGAGGCCCACAGGAAGTCGCCGGCGTGTGTTGCTGACAGACAGGTAGGCTCACCACCGTCTAACTTCCTGTCCTTGCAGGCTGCTCCATTTGAGCTGGAGGCCTGCCTTCAGCCTGCGAAGCAGCAGTTGTTACAGGTGCTGAGTGCCCTCTGTGCGGAGTTGCAGAAGCTGAGGTGGACGGCAGTCGTGTCGGTGCAGACGCTGCATACATCAGCAAAACGGCACGACGCTGGAGCCTTTGGCTGGAGAGGTACGGTGGGAACTGCGAATACACCTGACCCCATAAAGCATAAAGGAGAGCCCACCGAAAATGGCCATGATTTGAATGATCGGAACCGAGTGGGGGGTTCTCTGACAATGGATGCGACGATGATTGCTGTGCACGAGGTGAGGGGAGGATGATCACAGGGGCTGGCTGGAAGAGGGCTGATGAGTGCCCTGGGTCCTAACACCCTACCCTCCGAGCTCGAGGCAGTCTCCCGTCGCTTTGTATGGACGCAGATGGGGTTGGATCTGAGCGTTTGCCATGCACAGACCCCGACTGTCACGGCGCCCAACAGTAAAAGGAGGAATCAAGGGAAGAATGCCGGTTCCGCCAATAAGCGAGGAAGTGAGGCAGGCGGATCACATCCAGTTGCTGGCCACTCTCTGCGGGGGCAGAGGGAACCCGGGAAGTCAGCGGAGAGGAAAGGAGTGCAGGCAGTCCCGTCTGTTGCATCAACAGGAAGGACATGGAACCCGTGGAGGGAGTGCCGAACAGGCAAGTTCTGGGGTGCCGGTCGGAGGGGGAAGTGCTGCCGGTGCGCGGCATGAAGGGACACCAGGAAAGGGTGTCCAGGCAGCGGCTCTGCCCCCTTGTTTCTGTGTGTTGCAGGACCTGACCCTGGACGAGCAGTAGGACCTGCCCTCGTTGGACGGGCCGTCTGGCCAGAGGACTCTTTGCTGGCGACGGGGTGCTGCACCTCCGTAGCCTCCACCAGCTGTGGTGAGTGGCTCTTTCCAAAGGGGCACGAAAACCTCAGAGGGGGTGTCAAAGGAGTAGGCCCCGGGGTGCCGAATTGGACCCCGGCGTCTCAGGAGCAGGATCCACTTTGGGGGTGAGCTGCCTTCGCGGGATGTGCCGCTCCGCCCGACGGGTCTTCACTGGCGGTAGGGCACGGTCGGAGATGGCTGGGGTGGCAACCCGGCCGGGGCGCCTAGGAAGACCAGAGGAGGGCTTACGCCTTCCCCAGACCATGTGGGGGCAACCGCCCTGGTTCCTTTGGGGGCCACAGGTACAGAGCTTAGAAGCTTAACCCTGTAGGGGCCTGTGGTCACCGCCAGGGGGCGACCCTGTGCCTTTGTAGCCCTGGACCTCGGCACTATCGCCAGACCCAGATGGGCCGTTGGGATTGGGGGCTTTGGTGGTGGGGGGTAAGACGACTGGGGACACCTGGAATGCTTCCGGGTATGCAGCCGGCACTTCCTCCACACTGGGGCGTGTCGGTGGGAGATTGCTGGGAAGCACCTGGAGCACATCCGGGTGTGTATAAAGGGGCCGCCTCCTTTCATATGATGGCAAGAGTTGGGAGTGGAGTGGACAGAGCTCTGGATGAGAGAAAGAGGCGGCCTGAAGAAGTGAGGCACTGTGATTAGGCCAGGACTTTTGGGGACTTTGGGGTTTTGTGTGGCACTTTTGTAAATATGGCACTTCGTAATAAACATGTTGTGGGCGACATTGACGTGTCTGCCTGTCTGTGGCTGGGCCAGCTTCCACAGTGTACGGGTTGGAAGATCGGAAAAGACAGCAGAGGTTGGAGGAGGAAGAAGGGGAAGCTGGAGGCTGAGAGCCAGTGCGGGTGTGAGCGAGCAGGAAGAGCAGGCTCACTGGTAGTTGCAGGCAGCTGGGAAGTGAGCCCTAGCAGGGTGTTTGGTAGGCACTCGGGGGCAGATGGATTGGGTCACTCCTGCCAAGTTTTTCAGAGGGGCAGGACTGACCAGGATTGTGGACAGCTCGCTGCAAAAGGCAGCGGGAGTCGTTGAGGCTTGGGAGAGAGTGTCCCAACATGAGCACCCTGGTCATTGGGTGTAATCAGAATATAAGTTTAATATGTCACTTTTGTCTGTGCAAATATTTTAAATCTGCTTTTCTTTTCTTCTCACATGTACAGCTAACTTAAAGCCAGATTTAGTAAAAGGGCCCAGCATTTAGAATTGCTAAGCAAGCATCTTAAGACAAGACAAGTTAAGGACAAATGCGAAATGGGCAACGTGCACTATTTCTGTGTGCTAGAGTCAGCATTATACTGGATCTTCTTTTCCTTGTTTGGAATGGCATGATTTACTTAAGTGGGGGCCTGCACATGGAGAAAGACTGTAAAGCCTTGGAACTTTGCCCTGAACACCTTTGAAGCCGATGGATAGATGGGAGATGCCGTCATCCGATCTGGAAAATCCTTCCAATGCAGTGACGAAAATGGTAGACTCTACACAAGGTCTTGTCATGGCTTCCTGTCTGCTATGCCGCATAAACCGTCATTAAAGAAAGCCAAGTTATTTCTCCTATGTGATTTCTTACCGCCGTATAACTGAGGGAGGGGTATCGTCTTTTTATATCTATATTATTTCAGGTTATATAATGTGCTGCAATTAAAAAGAACTTATTCCAACTAGCGCTGGATTGATTGGGTAACTCAAGTCTCAGTCCGGCAGATTAGCCATATAGAGCCAGGGGTCGGAAGGCTACTAGACCAAAAAGAAAGTCTGCTGCACCACCAGGTTGGAGAATCCCCTGTTGCAGGGCCCGTATGGGAGAAGCAGGGGAACTGCCAGTTAAATGAAGAAGGCACCGGGTTTTTAAAGAAGGGACTGCTTCCAGCCAGTATAGCGTGGTCCAGATCTAATTATGCAATTTTCATTATGCTATAACTTAAGTTTATTACATAGAAAATCACCTGAAAAATCCCAGACCATCGATAACTGAGGATATGAAGAGTTGTCTTCACGTAGAACTGGAATCGTCCCCGCATAAATCAAAGTAATCCAGACGATCTGAATCTGTATAATTAGATCTGGACCACCCTATATTTTAACCTTGGTTTTAAATGGAGTTATTTATTGGGATTTTAACCTCCATATTTTCACCGTTTTAAATTAATTATTTACTTATTGACTTTTGGAGAAATGCACTTTATATGGACACCGTTTTGGTTTTGTTTTAAATAAAACCACTGTTTGCACTTTACACCTTGCCCTTGTTTTGATTGTTGTCCTCATTGTCCAGCTTATCCGGTTACATCACCGATGGTGTCGGGTTCAAGAGTCTCCCAAAGGTGTCTGGTTTACAAGTATTTAGAAAGACATGAGACTATGTCAAAAGATTACTCATTTGAACAAAGGAAAAGAAAAATTAAAATGTTTCCCATTGTATAGTATGCACTTGCATGCAGACTGTACACTTAGTGTGGAATGGTGCCTAGGGGTTGCTATTTATGTGTTTGCACCCTCTCCAGCAGGACATTTAATCTGCCAGTGCTTCAACCACATACACAAAAAAACAACTGGACCATAAACATCACTTCATTTTAAAATTAGATTATGTTATTGTACATATCATTTGCACTTTTACATTTTTTTTTTTGTATTTCAAGTGAATTTTATTTAAAATTCTCAAATCTACTTAATCCAACTCTCCCAGCAGTATCAGCTCAAGGAAAAAAGCTATACTGGATGGAGACCCAGTCCATTGCTGGGCACACTCAAGTGATACTACACAGGGTATCAGAGCACAAGTTCAAATGTAGACACAATAGCACAAATATATTCCTTACTACATAACAAGCGTACAAAACTGAACTCAAACTTCAAATCATTTGACGATAAATCAGACAAGCTAATGACTCCCTACTACCACTATCGAGGTGAGAAGAGTAGAGAACAGATTTCCTTTTGAAGAAAGTGGACTTGGATTGTTGTTTGTAACTGTGGCTTTTGTAAGCAAAGTATATAAACAAAATGTTCTAGTATGCAATTCTGGAATTATAACCTGAAACAGAGGAATAAACTATATTCTTCCCAAATAGCTCTAATCATAAGCTATTAGAAGCATTTGGTTATTTTTGCTAAATGAACTATTAAAAGTACAGCGTTCACACTTGTTTTCCATGTTGGACTATAAATATTTAGACAGTTTCAAAAAAATGTGATTTTTGTTTGATCAAGCTGTTTCTATCAATTATGATTTACATGAAGGTCTGTTCACATTTTAGGCATCATTCATACATGCATTAAATGCAGAACATTCCAAAATGTTCAACAACTTGCTATTGTAAATACAAGCTGGGAGGACCATATCCCCCACTTTTTTTTTTTAACCTTGCAGTTAATAGCTTTTGTAACATTACCAATGTATAAGAATGAGAAACAAATCTAGCCAATCATTTGACAAAGATGAAGAAAGTTATATCATCCTATTTACTTTACCTTTCTATCTGAATAGTAAGTGTTAGAAAATCTCCATATTTCATTCACTGGACTTGCATATACCACCTTGAAGTATTTAAATTAATCTATTAATTGTGAATTTCCCCTTGGGATTAATAAAGTATCTATCTATCTATCCATCTAAAACGACATTATACAATTTTTCCAGTGCTTTCCAAGCAGCCCAGCTGATCAAGCTGTTATTAGGAGACTGTGCTTGGATACCACTACTACATGCTCTGACAGCCACCTTGAGTTAATTAAGATCACAATTGTCTTAGTCTGAGGTTCTCATTTTTCTACTTGAAAATAATGTATCTGTGCCAAAGAGGTCTATTTCAAGAAAATTAGATTAAAAAAAAGACAATCTTAATTAATCCTGTGGGGAAATTCAGTAATTACCATTGCATTTTGTCAGCAAAACTTTAGTTCTCAGGTTTGAAACATGTGCCACTTTATTAATTGGCTACACATAGATAAAAAAATACTTCACAATATTATTTACAGATGGTATGCATAGTACAAAGGTCTATTTACATATTGTTTTGTTTACACTAAGACTTGCAGTGAGATGTTGAAATAATTGCTCAAGATGTTGTACATACAAATGAGCTCTCTTTGTTCATATTTATCCTGGAGTTATTCTCCAAAGTTATCTGTCATCATTGATTATAAGATAAGATTAAATATGTACTTAGATATATAAAAGCACAAAATTGTAGCTTGGCTGGGAGATGCATCACTATTAGTGATTAAGCAGAATAAAAAGGCTTACATCAATAGCTCCGTTTTGTGCCTTGTGATTTATTTGATGAAAAGTATATAAAAAAATATATGCGGATATGTTTCAAATACAAGTTAAATCACTTAACATGAAGGACTTTGCCACAACAGTTTTATAGAAAATTGCCAGTTTAACCTGCATTAGGAGAGCTTCCCTCACCAACCTCCCAACTGTACAATGCCATGCCATGCTCACTGCCTGCATCTGCAATTACATGGTGCAGCTTAGGACGTAAATCATTCAGAGATAGAGAGATAGATAGATACTTTATTAATCCCAAGGGGAAATTCATATACTCAGTCAAATACAGCTTACAGTTAACATAGAGGACATGTGTTTAAATATAATTTTGTCATGTCCACCATTTTGTAAGCTATGATGACTGGAAGCCTAAAATCTATCCAGCAAAACACTATTTACACCAGACATACAAAGACATCACAAAATTTTGGGGGTTTAAACTTGGTGGCAACTGTTTTTTGTGTAGTCGGTCACTTGTTATGGTCAACTATACTATGTCGGTTAAACGACAGACATGGTTGACTTTGAAAGAGCAGCTCTCAATCTTAATATTGTCAAATTCTTGGAAAAACTAAATTTTCTGTTTTGCATGACCACTGTCTTATTTATTTAAAATTACAACTATTTAAAAAAAAAAATAATAATAATTTTTCCATACTCTTAAAAAAAAAAAAAAGTGAAATTGACAACTAATACCATAATTGAAGGAACACCTGAAAATCATTAAGATATTATTTTCTGACCTTTTATCCCATACTAAAGTGTACAATTTCTGCCATCCTTTCTTAGCAAACCTGTGTCCAGTCCTTGTAGTTTTTCAATCTTCATCTCTCCTGGCTTTCTTTTTTTAAAATCACATACCCAATGAGGTCTACAATTCCCCGCAAGATGATGCACAAACTTTTGCAAATTCCACATTTACTCTTATTTTTTTACTTCAAATAAATCATAACTGTAAACTAACCTTTTCATAAAAAGGCCAAAAGGTTATGTTTAGTTACTGTCACATAACAAAATGTAATATGGTCAGGGATGTCCACATTTTTGCATGGAACTGTATATATGTAGCAGAAACACTGTCTCCCCAATCATCTATTTTTATTGTGCCAGGGCTAAAATAACCATTACCATTTTTTTTATGGTGCTCACCAATGGAGCTCTTCATCAATGTCTTATCAGATAACTGCAGAGAAACAACGTCTCTAGATTGGATGAAGAAAATACGTTTGAATATATTAAGAGCATAAAGAAACACATATGCAATTCAGGTTAATTAAGTATGTATGACTATGCATAATGAACAGGGATTCAATTCAGGGGAAAAAAAAAATTATAGAAGTAAAATGGAACTTAAACAATCGCAAATATATCTGCAGTCAAAGCAGCTCACCTCATCAATTGTTAGAGTCCTATAGTTTAGGTTACTTGCACAGCGACTGAAGCATATTTCAGTCATCTTGTTATAAACTAGAAGAAAATCCCGAAGCTAAAAAAAAAAAAAAAAACATAATTTAGACTCCCTGCACCTGTATTGTCATACTAGCAAATCAATTAGACAAATATCAATGAGCAAGCATTTATTTAATAAAAATACTACTTTCTGGTGGTTTTATAACATTAAAGTTAAACATTACATTTACAAACATACCTCTTCTTCGCTCTGCAAGAATCTTTAACTACAATTACTATATAATCATAGGTAAATAAGAAGAGCAACTTGTATTGATGTAATCTGAAGGTTAGTACATATCCAGGAACGATTGTATTAATACATTATTTACAGGCTTTAAAACACATTAATAAATGGCTTAACAAACAAAACACTTATTTTCTACTTACTTTCTACCACAAGTCACCAAAAAACACTATATTTTTAAAACAAAACCATAATTTCAGATGAAATATTCAAAGTTTCTACCCTGGACAGAAATCACTTACTCATTTCAAGTCACTTTACATATGCTACAGCAGCATCCCTAATGTTGTTGCGTTGAACAGCTATCTTTAGATTGTATTATTAATAACAACTTAAAAAAATAAAAAGGTCAGATTTCTGTTATTTCTACCTAAATAAAGGCTGAAAATGAAACTTTCATTTGCCAAAACTTATATGAGAGTTCATTACTTAATATCATAAGCTATAATATGACCACCTAACCGTAGATTTACCAACAATTGCACTGCAAGACGTCTTACAAGAATTTACTTCTTCTAATGTGCCAATTCAATTCAATTGAACATTTGTCCAAAAAAGTGTAATTTCACTTTCATTGAATATATTTTAGTACAGTGATCCCTCCTCGACTGCGGGGGTTGCGTTCCAGAACCCCTCGCGAAAGGTGAAAATCCGCAAAGTAAAAACCATACGTTTATACTGTTATTTTTATATTGTCACACTTTGATCACAGATTTGCACAGAAACACAGGAAGTTGTAGAGACAGGGACTTTAAAACACTGCAAACAAACATGTGTCTCTTTTTCAAAAGTTTAAACTGTGCTCCATGACAAGACAAAGATGACAGTTCCGTCTCACAATTAAAAGAATGCAAACATATCTTCCACTTCAAAGGAGTGCGCGCCTGGAGCAGAGAATGTCAGAGAGAGAAAAGCAAACAATCAAAAATCAATACACAGTTTAAACTTTTGAAAAAAAGACGTAAATGTTTGTTTGCAGTGTTTTAAAGTCCCTGTCTCTACAACCTCCTGTGTAAATCTGTGACCCCAGCGTGACAATATAAAAATAACAATATAAATGTATGGTTTTTACTTCGGGGATTTTCACCTTTCGCGAGGGGTTCTGGAAGGCAACCCCCGCGATCGAGGAGGGATCACTGTAATACTAGTAGAGAACTCACATGAAGCGAGTTCTTAAATAACAAAATAGGTAAAAATTGAAAATTACAACAAAGGATCCTCAAATTTCAAATGCTAACCAAATGCTTGGATGAAATGGCAGGTTTAGAGAAAACACTGAGGATCCCACCTTCCAATTCTTGTTTTGAATATCACTGAAGAGAATTCCAGTGTCAAACCAATTATCAAGACTACTTTAACTATTTATAAAAATCGTAATTCAGGCTTCTCTTAAACTGCTTCTGGAATACATCCTTGTTTCCCACAACTAAGTAATGGGTACAAGAAAGATTCCAAAACCGGATTACTGTATACTCAAAAATGAAAGGATGGTTAATGAAATATTTCAGCATTAGTTCAGTTTTACCTAAACAAGTGAAAAGTAGAGAGTAGAGAGCATACACTAATCATTGAAAAAAAGGCGATTGATTAGAACAAATACATCATAAACACATTACCTGTCATTTGATAATTTTATAGATTAAAAAAAATAAACAAATATTTAGACCGTGAATGTATAATGTAATCATATACATTTAAATACACCTATTACATAAACAGGAAAGAAACGTACAACGCTGATGGGGTATGCCTACAAGAGATAACATTATATAGATATATTTATTTGTAAGAAACAAACAATAGTTAAATAACAAATGCATTGAAAGATTATTTCTAGGAAACGCCTAACGAAAACAAGAATACTCCGAGTCTGAATGTACTGTATGTAAACGTGACACTCAGGTGACCTTCGTCCTGAGCTCTTTCCACTAGTCTGTCGCATGCAGTCACAGCACAAAAACTAGAAACACCTAACTAGAACTGGAAATAAACATTAATGAGGATGGGTGAAAAATACTTACATTTCTAATCTGCTGGTCTGCCTCCATCCTGAATTCTATTTCAAAAATGAATCGTCATTATGGTTTTAAGATATATACATATATTAAAAAAACACTTCAGTATTCGGAAATAAAAAAAAATACGTAAAGTTATCTTCCTCAATCAATTAATGCAGTTTTCTATTACGCTATAGCCGCTAAATGAAACTGCTACTTAATCTTGATTCAGTATTACGGATACCACATACCATAATTATTTGATAACTACAACGTACTTGGACTAGCAAGTAACTTAATGTTACCCAAGGTAGTTTTAAAGCAAGTCAATTTAGTACGGTGAAGCGGGAAGCAGTAAGCAACAAAAAAGAAGTGCTTCCGGTAGCCAATGGAATGAAATGATTCAAAATAAAAGTCCCATGTACGTACAAGATACAAGATACAAGAAGTCTATTGTCATATACTGTACACAGTAAAAACACGTTAAAACCATGTAATGAAATTCTTACATTGCTTGCTCACCTTCATATGCAAAGACAGAAAGTCAAAGAAGTATAAAAACAAATAGCAATTACAATTATAAGATTACAAAATAAGGTGCACAGTGCCTGATGACATACCGCAGCAGTCAGTACCATTTATGACGCTATAAGTTGTAGTTTGGATTGACTTTAACTTTTAGCATTGTTGAGAAGTCTAATTGATTGTGGAAAAAAACTATGTGTCAGTCTTATGGTGCGTGATTTCACACTCTTGTAGCATCTCCCTGAGGGAAGCAGCGTGAAAAGTGTGTGTTGAGAATGAGTATTGTCTTTAATTATGTTGCGCGCTGTCCTGATGACCCTACTAGTGTAGATGCCCTGTAGGAAGGAGAAGGTTGCTCCAGAAATGTGCTGTGCAGTTTTAATTACACGCTGGAGTGCCTTCTTTTCCTGCAAGGAGCAGTTACCGTGCCATGCAATAACACTGCAGGTGATAACACTCTATTGTACCCCTGTAGAAATTGTTGAGAATTTTGGTTGGCATGACAAATTTCTTCAACATCCTAAGAAAAAACAGTCTTTTTTGTGCTTGGTTAATGAGGTGTTGTGTATTGTAAGACCAAGTAATGTCCTCGCTGATGTGGGTTTAAAGGAGTTTGAAGATTTTTACTCTCTCCACCTCAGCCTCACCGATGTAAATGGAAGTGTTCTGCAGCTTCCTCTTCCTTGGATTGATAATCATCTCCTTGGTTTTATCTGTATTCAGGGAGAGGCTGTTTTCCTGATGCCAGGCCACAACTCCTGCCACCTCTATCCTATAGTCTGTCTCCCCCCCAAGTAATCAACCCTATGACTGTAGTTTCATCAGCAAATTTAATGATGCTGGTGTTGTTCTGAGAGGTCACACAGTCATAGGTAAACAGGGTGTAGAGCAGCAGACTTAGCACACAGACTTGGGGACAGCTGGTGCTGATTATTCTTGTGCCTGATGTCTGGTTTCCCACTCTGACAGACTGGGTCTGTAAGGGACTTACAGCTGCAGAGGGATGATGTCAGTCCAAGGGAGACTTGCACAGTTTCCATGGAACAACTGTATTGAATGCTGAGCTTTAGTCAATAAACAGCATTCTTACATATGTGTCCATGCTCTCCAGGTGTGTGAGGATTGTGTGGATGGCAGCATTGACTGCATCATCAGTCGACCGATTTTGGCGGCAAGTATACCTGTAGGGGGTCAAGGGTTGCTGGAATTCACTTCTGAATGTGTGCCATGACTAGTCTCTCAAAGCATTTCATCAAAATAGGGGTGAGTGCAATGGGATGATAGCCATTTAGACAGCTCACCTGGGATTTCTTTGGAAAGGGCACGATGGTAGTGGTCTTGAGGCATGAGGGCACAGATGCCTGTGCCAGGGACAGATTGAAAATGTCCGTGAGGACCCCAGTCAACTCCGATGAGCAGGCTCTGAGTGTATGCCCCAGGATGGAGTCAGGGCTTGCTGCCTTATGGGGATTGATTAGACTCAGGACCTGACACACCTTCGCTGGTGTTAATGACAACTATGCATCATGCGGGCCTCCAGTGACTGGCGGCCCCCCATGGCAATGTTACTTCTATGATGGTAGTTTTAAATCCTACCTGACAGGGAGAGAATTCTTTGTTAGTTGTGGTAATTACAACTCAAAGACACATGATATCCAATATGGTGTTCCACAAGGCTCTATCCTGGGTCCCCTGCTCTTCTCAATCTATATGCTTCCGTTAGGTCAGATTATCTCAGGGCACAACGTGAGCTACCACAGCTATGCTGATGACACACAGTTGTACTTATCAATAGTACCTGATGACCCCGATTCTCTTGATTCACTAACACAATGTCTGACTTGTATCTCAGAATGGATGAATAGTAACTTTCTCAAGTTAAATAAAGAGAAAACTGAAATCTTAGTGATTGGCAATAATGGATACAATGAGGCTATTAGAAATAAACCGGATACATTAGGATTAAAAGTCAAGACGGAGGTAAAAAGCTTAGGGGTAATTGTTGACTGTAATCTGAATTTTAAATCACATATTAATCAGATCACTAGGACAAAATTTTTTCACTTAAGAAACATAGCTAAAGTTAACGCACTCTTCTCAGACTACCCAAAAAAGACATAAATCATTTGCACTAGTGCAGAATGCAGCTGCTAGAATCCTAACTAGGAAAAGAAAATCCGAACACATTTCTTCAGTTTTGATGTCACTACACTGGTTACCTGTGTCTTTCAGAATTGACTTTAAAATTCTGCTTATGGTTTATAAAGCCTTAAATAATCTCGCCCCATTTCATATATTGGAATGTCTGACACCTTATATTCCAAATCGTAACCTCAGATCCTCAAATGAGTATCTCCTTAGAATTCCAAGAACAAAATTTAAAAGAAGTGGTGAGGCGGCCTTCTGCTGCTGTGCACCTAAAATCTGGAATAGCCTGCCAATAGGAATTCGCCAGGCTAATACAGTAGAGCACTTTAAAACACTGCTGAAAACACATTACTTTAACATGGCCTTCTCATAACTTCACTTTAACTTAATCCTGATACTCTGTATGTTCAATTCATCATAATAACTATTCATGGTGGCTCTAAAATTCGTACTGACCCCTACGCTCTCTTCTGTTTCTTTTTCCGGTTTCTTTGTGGTGGCGGTCTGCAGCTACTCAAAGCATTATGATGCTCCAACAATGATGGATGGATCAAAAGCCAGAAGTCTACATGACCATCATCATCAAGTCCTTCCGTGAGAACTCTGAATCCAAAGAGGACTGTTTCATTTATGTTAGGTAGAATGCCCAGAGGGAACTGGGCAGTCTAATGGTCTGGAATCCCTACAGATTTAATTTTTTTCTCCAGCCGTCTGGAGTTTTTTTTTGTTTTTTCTGTCCACCCTGGCCATCGGACCTTACTCTTATTCTATGTTAATTAATGTTGACTTATTTTATTTTTCTTACTGTGTCTTTTATTTTTCTATTCTTCATTATGTAAAGCACTTTGAGTTACTTTTTGTATGAAAATGTGCTATATAAATAAATGTTGTTGTTGTTGTTGATGGTAGTAAGGATTTTTCATTTTTACACAGAGAAACCAGCAATGGAAAGCCGGGAAAGCATCAATTACTTTACAACAGTCAAACAAGTAAGATTTTTGATGCGTTTTGAGATATTTGGGAATAGCATAATTATTCTTCTTGTTTGAATATCTCAAAAGCTAATTATTGTGTCAACATCAAACAAGGGTGGACTGTATTCTAGAGGACATCCTCAAATAATAACTGGACTCCGACATTTAAGACTAATGTGACTGCAACAGCAACATTAACTGCTGCCCATTCTACACACAGATACGAGGACCTAAATAGGCACACTTCTCATCTGAATATCTCAGAAGTAATATCAGAAAAAGAATTCATGGTGACATGCACAAGAGAAGAATTCCATTACAGAGACTGCAGAGACCACAAGGTGGCTGCAGCTGGCATTGAAGTAACAGGCCAGTCATAAAAGGCAGAGAAAGAGCTGAGGGTAGTAGAGTCACACCTGAGTCAAAAAACATTGGTGGACATAGTGATAACAGGGAGAGCAGGCCTTAGCCTCTTCTCAAAGATCCAGGTGGTCATGGCACTGAGTAAAGAAAGATATCATTTAATTCAGACAAAAGTAAAGGCAGGTGTGGAGGAACTAACAGCCACCAGCTCAAGCAGCAAGGCACATGGACAAAGTGGGAGAGTGCATTGCACTGAAGACTCACCTAGGTGAACATCTCTGGCAGTTTAAATTTCCATCAGGTTCATTTCCTGGTTCAAACTGTGTATAACACCTTACTGAGTCCGGCTAACCATGATGTTTAGGGAAAAGTCAATTACCTACCTGCCCTCTTTGCACTGGGAGAGGATCCTTGGAATGCCTTCTGAGCAGCAGCCCAAAAAGTCCTTTGAGAAGGGTGCTAACTGGTGGCATCAAGATCAGGTGCTAAAGGCAGTTGCAGATCATGTTGCCACCACTGCCAATCAATGCCACTAAGCATTGCCATCCTGCAAGGAACATTATCACCTTTGTCAAGGCCAGCCACAAGCCTAGAACAAGGGCAGGCATCATAAGCACAGTTTCCGACTGTCAGGTGAGTATGGAATGTGAATGAATAATTTAGAGGTAACAACAGGCAAGTATTTTGGTCTGAAGTGTATATTGAAATATATAAGAATTGGTTTTGGAAAACTACTGAGACAGTCAAGTAAACAAAGGCTGTACTAGAAGAAGGTTGGTGTAATACACAAAATGTACTAAAAGATGGCTAAGAGATGACTAAAAGATCAACAGATGTCCTGTAAACAACTAGACTGAACAGTTGTTACATACACAGAAATTTCAAGGGTGGTGGATCAAATCGAAGGATATGACAAGAACAACAATATAATAAAATGGACATTTATTTTAAATAAGTAATTTGGGTGTAAACTGACAAACCAGCTAGATTATATATGATTGACACTGTATGTAAATTCAATAGTTTATAAAATTAACCACTGCCCTTTGTTTCTTTGCTCATTCTGTAACAGAGTGCTGTGATGAATGCTTCTTCTTCATGAAGTGATATTAAAGACACATAGAACAAATCTCTTCCTGCCTGATTTTCTAATAGAGATTTTAATTTAAAGATCAGATTTCTTTCTTTAATATATATTCAAATTAAGTTTTTTTCCACAGGATATGGGCAAGCAATTGGAGATTCCTGGAAAACATAATGCTTACTTTCCACCCAGACATGATCATCTTCTCAGAGGCATCCAAACAAATGGCCATGGTGGAGCACACAGTGCCTTGGAAAGAGTGCTTGGAGGGAGGCAAAGAAAGGAAATGCACAAAGCATTAAAGTTAAAGGGGCAATGGCAGAGGCAAGACTAGTAAACATAGTTTGAGACCACAGAGGTATGGCCATCATGGATTTGCAGGGCAATCACTATGCTAAGATTTAAAAGTCCTTCCTGGCATCATGGGTGAGTATCATGGGAAAAGGAAGGTTACCAGATCCACTACTGAAATCATAAGGACTCTTTGTCACGTTCCCAAACTTATTCTGTAATGACACATGATATGGTGCACTATCATCCAGACTGGCAGCACCACATCTTCCACACAGGCCCTCGATACTGCACACTACCCTACTCCATCATTTAATTTGCTGTTGTTATCACTATCATAAGCCTAGGAAGTGACTGTCACTGACAACCTGAAGTGTACATAGCACATTTCAGCCCTTGTCAAGAAGCCTTACAATGCAACCAGTTCCTTATACATGTCAGGAAAACTCAATTTCTCCATTTGTTCTCATGAACATTTGTATATGTCCAGTTGTATCCATCCTCACTGTCTGTAGCACATCTTGGTACAGCACCTGCTCCCCTTAATATCGTAAGGATAGGGGTGAAGGCAGCACAGTGTTTTACTGGCACTCAGCTGACTTCTGTTTAGGACACATACATATGACTCAGGCGTTGTCGCGAGTGGCAGCCTTTCCAGCAACTCCGTGTATGACTTTATCTTTCTACCTTTTTCTCTATTTGTCTCTATTTCACTGATCACTTCTACCACATTCTTTTATGTGGACTCATTCCCTGGACACTTTTTACTACTTGGACATGGATTTTTACACACCAAGACTCATCTATTCAGGTAGTCAACTTAAAGCGCTGAGAACAAAGGCTTGTGCTGGTGTGGTTCCCTATTTACCTGACGAGGTAAGAAGGTCATATCGTGGCAACAGAGCTGGCGCTAAGATAAAAGCCAAGCGGCTAGCGAGAAAGTGGTGTTACAAAACATTGGTGCCTTCTGTGATCCTGGCAAATGTGAACAAGGTCTCGTCTGTTGCAAGAGATGGACGTCTGAAGCGGAGCTCCGCTAGCTGCGGTGTTACTTTTCATATTATCTTCTTATTATCCTGAGATATCCTGTATTTATCCAACCTGAGGACACTACTACAGTATATGCAAGCATATATTAACATGGTCAACAAGAAAGGGGTTCAGAAAGAAACGAAAACTAAAGCTACATCCAAGCTCAGATTGGCAAGCCCAAGTTCAAGGTATGGCCTTTCAGAGACTAACCTGGATCAGATAGGTGAAAGCCCGGACTCTTCAGGACCACGGTTCGCTACATCGTCTCCGGCTGAGAATGAAATGGGGAGCGAATGTACGAGCGTGAGTGATGTAGGTCACAATAGCTCGCCGATGGGAGAAGGTCATCTGAAACTGGAAAAGGCCTCGCAGTCTGTGCTTTCAACTACTCCACGCAAGCCGGGAACGCCAGCTACAATAGAGCCCACCACCTTACCTACGGTGCACAAAAGCAGAATTGATCTGTCTGAACTGAAGGTGATGATCGCTGAGCTGATGCAACAGATAAAGAAAGATAAAAAGAAAAGTGAGAAGACAAATGAGAAGGCAAGGGAAAAGGCAAATGAGAAGCTGGAGCTGCGACAGGTGCTGGGTAATTTGAAGAGCACATTCAGGAAACCTTGTTTAAACTGAGCACACTTGCTGATCAACTGGAGGATGTCAAGGAGACATTCATGACTCGGATTGAAACAGCTGAAAATCTAGCTGCCAGTGCTGAAGAAAAAGCAACAACTGCCAACTCCGAATGCAAAAAACTCGGAGACAGACTTGCTGCTTTGGAAGATGGAAGCAGAAGGAATAATATTAGAATCGAAGGCCTACCTAAGAATCGAGAAAGTCTAAACCCAGTGAAATTCACAGCTGAACTATTTTCTAAAATAATTGGAGAGGACTTTAAAGCAAATTCTGAGATAGCAGCGGCTTATCGCGTACACGGATCATATACCGTTACACCTAGATCTTTTATTATTCGCTCCGAGAAATTATTATTTAAGCTAGAAGTGATGGCACTCCTCAGACACAAACAAGAGATTATATATGAAAATAATCACATTCGTATCTTCCCTGATTTCTCTCCAGCAACAGCTACTAAACGTGCAGCCTTCTATAACATCAAACAAGCCAATATCGGCAAGCCAATATCAAATACAGCCTCTTGTATCCTGCCAAACTGAAAGTGGAATTGCCAGGTCAATTCTATATCTTCGCCAGCAAAGAAGAAGCAGAAAAGGAATTAAGAAAGCTGATCCTGACACTATTCTGAAACACAATAGTGAGTCGTAGCCTATTATAACATGGCAAGGATAAATAACCTACTGCTTGATCTATTTGCTAAGATATGGATTTTTATAATTATATATCTTTTTTATTACTCGGACGCTATCTGTTTATGTTTTAATTACAGTTATAGACGTTTGTGCTTAATTTCTTTTCTTACTTTTTTTCTACCCTAAAGGAGACTGTTTAAAATCATACCCTTGGTTTATTGTTATTGTTATTACTGCATTAAGACTTACTATGCTTATTCTGCACCACTTTCTAACACCATTCCCCGGGTTTATTATTCCAGGTTTATTATCTTAATACATTAAGATTGCTAATGATTATATACATTTTAGGTTCATAGTTTGTCAATGATTATATTTTAGGCATGTAGTATTTATACTATATTGGCAATAGATATCTCTATTTTTTAATCCTAAAACGCCGCTGCATGGAGGCTTGTTTTGCTTTAGACGTGCTCTGTCTCTGGGTATGTCAGAGGACCGGGACTGCGTGAAGTGGGGTCCAGCCTCACGTGGGGAGGCAATATCAAAGGGGGGAGAGAAAGAGAGCAGGCTATATCTATATCTAATCTATCCTTTTAATCTTTATAATTATAACTACCGACGTAACAATAAGCTGCATGGCAATAACTCTTGGGGAAATAGGAAATTAAGGTTAAAGCTGTTTCACTTCCAGTTAAGACTACAAAATGACATCAAAAATTCAGAATCAATGTCTCCAGTATTGGATCCTGAAGGGAGATATGTGATGGTCATGGGCAACTTATCTAACTGTAAAATGATTTTGATAAATGCTTATGCACCTAATGTCGATGATAAGGAATTTATAAAAAATTTATTTGCATCCATTCACAATGTGAACACTCATAAAATTATAATGGCTGGGGACTTTAATTGTGTTTTAAATCCTCTCTTAGATAGGACTTCTATCACAGGGGGATGACATCTAACACTGCAAAGATAATTACAAAGTTTATAACTGATCACAACTTATCAGACCCCTGGAGGTTTTTAAACCCAAACTCAAGAACATATTCTTTCTACTCACCAGTACATCATTGCTACTCAAGAATTGATTATTTCTTTATAGATAACAATTTCTTGCCTACGATTAAATCTTGCAAATACGATGCTATTGTTATTTCTGACCATGCACCTCTGATCTTGGAGCTAAAGTCACTATGCCCTGCATACTCGTTTCGCAGATGGCGTCTCAACCCACTTCAATTAGCAGACGAGAATTGTACAGAATTCATATCCAAACAAATCAGTTTCTTCCTAGAGATAAATACATCCTCAGAGATGCAGGAATACTCTGGGAAACTCTTAAGGCCTTCTTAAGAGGGCAGATTATCTCATATCTTTCCCACAGAAATAAATTAGAAACCAAGAAAGTAATAGACGGAGGTGTGACCACGGGGGGGCTGGGGTGGGCACTGCCCCAGAGACAAGCCATGCCCACCCTGCGAACTGCTCTGTCTGTCCAATGAAAACTCTGGAGAAGAATAACATTTGATTTTCACAGTTCACTTCGCGGAACATTTTGCAGCACGTTTTGAACCTTTTGAACCCTATTGTGGAAATGGAGACAAGATTCTCTCAGAGAAATGTTGAATTATTGAGGGCCACATCACTTCTCCTGCCAAAATCAGAATTATTGCTTGATCATTCTCTCCTGAAACCATTTCAGGCACTTGCAGGCACAGAGTAAAACAGCATGAGCTTGCAAAATGAAATTGCTGTGGCAAAAGCAATGTTGATTAATAAACTAAAAGCTGATGCTAATCTCACTGAAGCATGCAAATGCATTCAGCAGTACAAAAAGGCCTTCCCTATGTTGCATTCGCTATATATCTCACAACACTCATCATTGGTGTGTCTTCAACTGCATGTGAAAGCTCTTTCTCTACTTTGAACTGCATTCTCACTCCACTCCACCGAACAATGCTGCATTCAAGAAAGAGAAATTCAGTCATTCTGGCACATGAGAAAAACATCACAGAAAATCTAGACATGAATGAATTTATTTCAGAATTTGCCAAGAGTAACTGCAGACCGGTCCTGTAGATAATATCCAGGTTAAACACTGGAAACTGATATCCTATAGCCTCCCTAATGACTACAATGAGCCGTGTTTCTGTTCTTGCTCTCATATGTTGTACACATTTGACTTTATTGATATTTACCTTGTAGATATAGTTCTATATTTGTTCACAAAAAATAATACAAGTTCCATTGCCTCTGCTAATTTTATTGAACAATAGGTTATGATTTATGCCACAATGTTTGCTTTTATATGTTATATAAAACTATGTTGTTATTATTATTTGCCCCCGCTACAAAAGTGAGGATGGATGGATAGATGGATGGATATTTTTTGCCCCCCCAGACAAGCCAAATGCCCACCCACACATGATGTTCTGGTCACACCTCTGGTAGCAGAGCTAAAAAGCGAAATTACTAGAATAGATGAAGAACATGCCAGGCTCCCAAGCGAGGCTCTACATAGGAAAAGGCAGGCTCTGCATTCAGAACTAAACCTCTTGACAACTAAAGAAACTGAACAACTAATTTATAAATCCAGACATCATTACTATGAACACGGAGAGAAAGCTAATAAGCTTTTAGCTCAATAAATTCACAAGCAAGAAGTCCGCAACGTAATCCCAGTAATCACCAACACGAACGGACACAAAATCATCGACCACAAAAATATAATGCACACATTTAGAGACTACTATATTCTACTGAGTTTAAAGAAGACAGCACACAATCTAATACATTTCTGGATACATTACAGATACCACAAATAGATACTCCTAGTGTGGAGGAACCGGATAAACCTCTAGCGTTATCAGAATTACTAGATGCTATAAAGTCACTTCAAGGCGAGAAAGTAGCAGGCCCTGATGGCTACCCTGTAGAATTTTATAAGAAATTCTCCGCTCAGCTAGCTCCCCTCCTATTAGCAACATTTACAGAAGCCAGAGACAATCAAACTCTTCCTCAAACTTTTCACCAAGCATTAATCATCGTTTTCCTAAACAAAATAAGGACTTATTACAATGTGCATCATACAGACCAATTTCACTTTTGAATAATGACGTTAAAATACTCTCAAAAATCATAGCTAGAAGGATGGAGAAAGTGCTCCCTCGGTAATATCACAAGATCAAACTGGATTTATCAAGGGTCAACACAAATCTTCGATGCCTGTTTAATGTAATATACTCACCAACTAAGTCAAACACCCCAGAAATATTATTATCATTGGATGCAGAAAAAGCATTTGACATGATTGAATGGAAATACCTTTTTACTACATTGGAGAAATTTGGGTTTGGCCCGAACATTTGTGCATGGATCAAACTACTGTATACCAATCCAGAAGCTTCAGTTTGTATCAACAACATTTGTTCAGACTACTTTAAACTAGAACGTGGTACCAGACAAGGATGCCCCTTGTCACTGCTGCTGTTTGCAATCGCCATTGAACCACTGGCAATACACTGTCGAAATGCTGATCAGATAAAGGGGATTATCAGAGAAGGACTGGAACAGAAAATTTCTATATGCAGATGATATGGTACTGTATATATCAGACCACAAAATTCTGTGCCTGCAGTCTTAACAGCACTCACAGAATTTCAAAAGATCTCTGGTCTCAGAATTAATCTGAATAAAAGTGTACTCTTTCCAGTGAATTCTCAAGCATATAATATTAGATTAGACACCCTACCTTTTATCATTGCAGAACAGTTTAAATGCCTAGGGTAAACATCACAAGTAAACATAAAGCTCTTTATCAACAAAATTTTGCCGTCTGCATGGAAAAAATTAAGCAAGACTTGCATAGATGGTCAACCCTTCATCTCACTCTAGCTGGAAGAATTAACACTGTTAAGATGAATATTCTTCCTAAGCTCCTTTTTTATTTCAAAACATTCCAATATATCAATAAATCATTTTTAAGCAATTAGATTCAACAATAACCTCATTTATTTGGAACTCAAAACATCCACGTATCCAAAGAGCACCCTACAAAGACAAAAGGCAGAAGGTGGCATGGCTCTACCTAACTTCCAGTTTTATTACTGGGCAGCAAACATACAAGCTATAAAAACCTGGACACAAATAGATGAACATACACAGGCCTGGTCCGCAATAGAAGTAAAATCCTGCAGTACTTCTTTATATTCCCTGCTCTGTGCTCCAATAAATGCAAGTTATCGCAATATACTAATAACCCAATTGTGCTTCACTCACTCAGAATATGGAACCAATGTAGAAAGCATTTTAAGATGGAGAAGCTTTTATCTGTGGCACCTCTGCAAGAGAACCACCTCTTTCAACCTTCAAACATATGCAGTTTTAATATCTGGAAAAATTTGGGATTAACTTGCTTAGAGATCTTTATATAGACAACGTCTTTGCATCCTATGAACAATTACATTCCAAATTTAACATTCCAGCTACACATTTCTTTCACTATCTTCAAATTAGGAACTTTGTTAAACAGAACCTTCCGATTTTCCTCATCTTGCACCCTTGTCCATGCTGGAAAAAACATTGCTCAATCTCAAGGACTCAGACACCATTTCTGCAATATATAAAATTATTTTACAGTCCCTCCCTTTCAAAGATCCAAGAGGACACTGGGAAAAAGATCTCTTAATCAATATATCAGAAAAGGAGTGGAAAATAGCAATGCAGAGAATTCACTTGAGCTCCATATGCAAAGCATACAATTATTCAACTCAAAATTATATATCAAGCACATCTGTCTCACCTAAAACTCTACAAAATGTTTCTAGGGCAAGATCCAACCTGAAGCTGCAATCAAGTCCCAGCCTCACTGGGTCACATGTTTTGGTCCTGCACCAAATTAACATCATTCTGGACCAAAATTTTTAATTACCTTTCAGACAGCCTTGGTCTCACAAACCCTGCGAACCCATTAACAGCTGTGTTTGGGGTTCTTCCATATGGGTTTAAAGTGGAGAAAGACAAACAAACTGTGATTGCATTCACTACACTTTTGGCACGCAAATTGATTTTGCTAAACTGGAAGAATCCTAACTCACCCACTAAGTCAGTGGGAAACCGATGTTTTATACTATTTGAAATTGGAAAAAATCAAATACTCAGTTAGAGGATCTGTACAGATTTTTTTCAAAACATGACAGGATCTAATCAGTAATATTTTAGAATAAGCTCTTAAAGTACAGAGGAAGCAATTATTTCTGTATTTCTTTTTCTTCTCCATTCATCTCTATTGGCTTATCAAACTCATCAATTTAGGCGTGTTTACATGCCTTAAGTTTTACTTCATTGGTCTTGCTCTCTCTCTCAGGGGTGGGGGTCGACTTGTTCTTAATCCAACTTTTTGTAAAAATTGATTGATTTGTATGGAATGATTGCAATAAAATTAATGAAATTAAAAAAAGTGTGAACTTACTACCAAATAAGATCGACGAACAGGCTGCGCTGGTGAAAAATGTCAGGACCTACAGAAAATGCAGTTTGTTGTGTTTTTGTGAAACGTGACTAACATCCCAGATGCTAACGTGGAGCTACCCAGGTTTAGCACAGTTAGAGCGGACAGAGACGCAAGTACCTGCGGGAAGCGGAAAGGAGGAGGACTTGCTCTCTATGTGAATACAAGATGGTGCAATTCTGGACATATAAACGTTAAAATCTCCACTTGCTGCAGGGACATCAAACTGTTGGCGCTTGTGCTAATCTCTGGAGATTTTAACCATGTGACACTGGACAAAACATTACCTGCCTTCTCCCAGTATGTGGATTGCAACACCTGGGAAAATAGGACTATTGACCTACTGTATGCAAATTTTAAAGACGCATACAGCAGCACCCCACTGCCTGCGCTTGGGAAAGCAGATCATAACCTGGTTCTGCTTCAGCCTCACTACAAAACCAAGAGTGAGGGAGCTACCTACAACCACATGCTGATCAGAAGTGGTCCCCTGAAGCAGAGCAGGCTCTGAGAGACTGCTTTGGAACTACAGACTGGGATATCCTGCAGGGATCGTATAGTGAGAACATTGAGGAGGTTGTTGACTGCACTACTGACTACATCAACTTCTGTATGGACACTATAGTTCCAGTAAGAACAGTATGCTGCTATGCTAACAACAAGCCATGGATTACAAGTGACATAAAGGGCCTTTTGGACCAGAAGAAAATGGTTTTTAAAGGCACATGCAGAAGGATCTCCAGGTCCAGCTCAGGGTGGCGAAGGAGCAGTCCAGGAGAAAGTTGGAGCAGAAGTTGCAGAATAACAGCATGAAGGAAGTGTGGGATGGGATTAAGATCATCACTGGCTGCAGTTC
The DNA here is from genome assembly GCF_016835505.1 of Polypterus senegalus. Taxonomy (NCBI): domain Eukaryota; kingdom Metazoa; phylum Chordata; class Cladistia; order Polypteriformes; family Polypteridae; genus Polypterus; species Polypterus senegalus. The sequence continues at coordinate 166,299,270 of NC_053155.1, forward strand.
GAAGTGGGGTGCCACCATCGAGAGAGACGTGGAGAGAGCAAACCAGATGAACAACTTCTTTAACAGGTTTGACCACCCTAACCCACTCTCACCTCGGAATACTGCACCCTCCACCCATCCTTCTGGTGATACCAGCATAGGAAATAGTTTCCCCCCACCCACAATTACAGCAGCCCAGGTAAGCAGAGAGCTGAGGAGACTTCATGCCAGCAAAGCAGTGGGTCCAGATTGAGTAGCGCCACGACTGCTGAAGGCCTGTGTGTTGGAGCTGGGGAGTCCTCTACAGCGCATCTTGAACCTGAGCCTGGAACAGGGGAGAGTCCCGAGGTTTTGGAAAACATTTTGCATCACCCCAGTCCCAAAGGTATCACGTCCTAGTGAGCTGAATGACTTCAGGCCTGTTGCTCTGACATAACATATGATGAAGACCATGGAGCGGCTGCTGCTTCACCACCTGAGGCCACAGGTCCGCCACGCCCTCGACCCTCTGCAGTTTGCATACCAGGAGAAGGTGGGAGCAGAGGATGCCATCATCTGTATGCTACACTGATCCCTCTCCCACTTGGACAGAGGCAGTGGTGCTGTAAGAATTATGTTTCTGGACTTCTCTATCACCTTCAACACCATCCAACCTCTGTTCTTTAGGGACAAGCTGACAGAGATTGGAGTAGATTCATACCTGGTGGCATGGATCATGGACTATCTTACAGACAGACCTCAGTATGTGCGTCTCGGGAACTGCAGGTCTGACATTGTGGTCAGCAATACAGGGGACTGTACTTTCTCCGGTCCTGTTCAACCTACAGTATATACATTGGACTTCAAATACAACTCGGAGTCCTGCCACGTGCAAACGTTCACTGACGACACTGCTATTGTGGGCTGTAATAGGAGTGGGCAGGAGGAGGAGTATAGGAACCTAGTCAAGGACTTTGTTAAATGGTGTGACTCAAACCACCTACACCTGAACACCAACAAAACCAAGGAGCTGGTGGTGAATTTTTGGAGGACTATGCCCCTCATGGACCCCATGATCATCAGAGGTGACTGTGTGCAAAGAGTGAAGACCTATAAATACCTGGGAGTGCAGCTGGATGATAAATTGGAATGGATTACCAATACTGATGCTCTGTATAAGAAAGGACAGAGCTGACTATACTTCCTTAGAAGGCTGGCGTCTTTCAACATCTGCAATAAGATACTGAAGATGTTCTATCAAACGGTTGTGGTGAACACCCTCTTCTACGCGGTGGTGTGCTGGGGAGGCAGCATAAAGAAGAGGGATGCCTCATGCCTGGACAAACTGGTGAGGAAGGCAGGCTCTATTGTAGGCACGGAGCTAAACAGTTTGACATCCGTGGCAGAGCAACGGGCACTGAGCAAGCTCCTGTCAATCATGGAGAATCCACTGCATCCACTGAATAGGATCATCTCCAGACAGAAGAGCAGCTTCAGCGACAGACTGCTGTCACAGTCCTGCTCCAATGATAAACTGAGGAGATCGTTCCTCCCCCACACTATGCGATTCTTCAGTTCCACCCGGGGGGTTAAACGTTAACATTATACAAAGTTAGTGTCTGTTATACCTGCATTTTTATCACTCTTTAATTTAATATTGTTCTTTATGTATGATGCTGCTGGAGTATGTGAATTCCCCTTGGGATTAATAAAGATTAATAATAACAAAATCTTAAAAGAAATACTGTAATATAAAAACACTATATATATATATATATATATATATATATATATATATATATATATATATCAAAAGAATTAAAGGACCACTTTTTAATCAGTGTATAGCATAAAGTCAATGAAACTTATGGGATATTAATCTGGTCAGTTAAGTAGCAGAGGGGTTGTTAATCAGTTTCAGCTGCTGTGGTGTTAATGAAATTAACAACAGATGCACTAGAGGGGCAACAATGAGATGACCCCTAAAACAGGAATGGTTTAACAGGTGGAGGCCACTGACATTATTCCCTCCTCATCTTTTCTGACTGTTTCTTCACTAGTTTTGCATTTGGCTGCAGTCAGTGTCACTACTGGTAGCATGAGGTGATACCTGGACCCTACAGAGGTTGCACAGGTAGTCCAACTTCTCCAGGATGGCACATCAATACGTGTCATTGCCAGAAGGTTTGCTGTGTCTCCCTGCACAGTCTCAAGGGCATGGAGGAGACTCTAGGAGACAAGCAGTTACTCTAGGAGAGCTGGAGAGGGCCATAGAAGGTCCATAACCCATCAGCAGGACCAGTATCTGCTCCTTTGGACAAGGAGGAACAGGATGAGCACTGCCAGAGCCCTACAAAATGACCTCCAGCAGGCCACTGGTGTGAACGTCTCTGACCAAACAACCAGAAAGACTTCATGAGGGTGACCCAAGGGCCCCATGTCCTCTAATGGGCCCTGAGCTCACTGCCCAGCAGCATGCAGCTCGATTGGCATTCGCCATAGAATACCAGAATTGGCAGATGCACCACTGGTGCCCTGTGCTTTTTACAGATGAGAGCAGGTTCACCCTGAGCACGTGACAGAAGTGAAAGGGTCTGGAGAAGCCATGGAGAACATTATGCTGCCTGTAACATCATTCAGCATGAGCAGTTTGGTGGTGGGTTAATGATTGTCTGGGGAGGCATATCCATGGAGGGTCACACAGACCTCTACAGGCTTGACAAAGGCACCTTGGCTGCCATTAGGTATCAGGATGAAATCCTTGGACCCATTGTCAGACCCTATGCTGGTACAGTGGCTCCTGGTGCACAACAATTCCTGGCCTCATGTGGTCAGAGTATGGAGGCAGTTCCTGGAGGATGAAGGAATTGATACCATTGACTGGCCACCACACTTTCCTGACCTATATCCAATAGAACACCTTTGGGACATTATGTTTTGGTCCATCCAATGCCACCAGGTTGCACCTCAGACTGTCCAGGAGCACAGTGATGCCCTGGTCCAGATCTGGGAGGAGATCCCCACAACACCATCTGTCATCTCATTAGAAGCATGCACCGATGTTGTCAGGCATGTATACAAGAACACAGGGGCCATACAAAGTGCTGCGTACAATTTTGAGTTGCTGCAATTAAATTTTGGCAAAATGGACTAGCCTGCCACATAATTTTTTTACTCTGATTTTTGGGGCGTCTTTGAATTCAGGGATCTGTAGGTTGATCATTTTCATTTCCATCAAACGATGTGGCATCCTTTCGTTCCTAACACATTACCCAGTCTATATCAGTATAGATATCCAGGAGGATTTCTTTTTCCCATTGAGATTTGATGTGTTTTCAAAGTGTTCCTTTAATTTTTTTTGAGCAGTTTATATATATATATATATATATATATATATATATATATATATATATATATATATATATATATATATTGTGAAAAGGAACAGACTCGAAACACATAAAAAGGATTGGGGCAGCCACCCATATAATATTCCTGGCTGCAAATGGTTTTATGCAATAGCACAGAGCGTGTGACAATACAGAATCCACGACAGAACTGGCGAGGGCTGGAAAAGATGGCGGCTTTAAGGGATCAGATCAGAAGTGATGTAGGGGAACTGGAAGTGATGTTCTTCTGACGTCAGCCTGTGCGCCGAAAGTAACCTTCTTCTGAGTGCCAGAACTGGCATCGTCAGCACTGAATCAGATAGGTTTTCCAGCTGCTGGGAAATAGCGCTCCCCACATGAATAAAAACATGTGCTCTCATTCAACTCATGTCTTTGCCTGTCTATGTTGGTTTAGGGCGGCTGTACATGACCCTGGTGTCCACAACACACATATATATTGTAAAAGAGGACAAAGACAAAGTTAAAGATTTGTGACTATTGTGACTTTGTATCGTAAAGGCAAAAATAATAAAGCTTTTAAGCAAAAGGAACATCTCAGAGGATGCAAGTCTCAAATTAGACTATTCAAAATGGCGACACTTCAACTTAAATACAAGCCAGGTAGGAAAAGGTGGGTTCAGATGGACGGACAACAGAGGAGATGTTAGAGGTGGTGAGGTTGTCAAACATCCGTTCTGCAGAGGTGTTAGAATACAGTACCACTCTGTGGATCGACAAGGAATTACCATCACCAGAGCCCTTAAGCTGCCCCCATGGCACAGTACCCCTCAGGCAGAGCAAACCGTGAACTTGAGAACAAGGCATCAACATTGGCATGGAGAGAGCCCCATTGATGAAGGACTTTAATCCTGTAAGGCTGGAGGTCTAAAATCACCAGGTGATGTGCAGATTCAACATCTCATGCACAGCCATGAACATGGTTTGTAACCAAAGTGAACTTACGGCTAAACAAGTAGCACCCAGTTGGCTAATAGCTCATTTGATTGCCAAGGCTTCACGTCTGTTTTAGGTCACAGAATGTGGTTTCTGTTTCAGTACTCCATACCAGAGAATTAGAAGCCCACTTCTTTGTAAGGTCTGTCAAGGGTGCTGCCCTCTTAGAGAAATGTCGAACAAACTGGCGGTAGTACCCCACTAACCCCAAGAAGGCTTCCATTTACCGGCCTCAGGATAGAGCCATTTCATTATGACATCAACCTTGGCACACTGTGGACGTACTATACCTCTGCCAACTAAGTAGCCCGAGTACTTGGCCACCATCAATCCAAAGTAACATTTCTGTGGATTGTTCTAAAGGCCAGCTTCACTTAGTGACAGAAACATGGTACACAAATGCTGTACATGTTTGTCCCAGGTGCCAGAATAGATGAAAACATTATGCAGGTAGGCAGCATTGCAGGAATTGTTGGGGCATAGCACTTCATCCATCAAACATTAGCAAGTTGATGTGGCCCTGTGCAATCCAAATTGGAGGGCGTGATACTGCCAGTACCCACTGGGGGTGCTGAATGCAGTCTTTTCTTTTGCAGATTCTGTTAAAGGAATTTTCCAGTACCCTTTCGTCATGTCAAGAGTGGTCAAGCATTGTGCTTTACCAAGTCATTCGAGGAGTTCGCCCACAGCAATCAGCAATCAGCAATTTGGTTGTTTCACCAAGTAATTGATCAGTCCCTTTCTTTCCTTAATTTCATTTGGGTTTTTTCAATGTGCCAATAATTTAGAATGGGAAGTGAGATTGAGTACCATAATGTGGTCCCCTGGATGAAACTCATGAAGCATCATGCCAGGATCGTAATAGTGGGTCTGTGCTGCTTGCACAAATTTTCCTTTAGTATAGGTCGAATTTTACCAAATTTATTGCATAATTGTGTGATATATTCAAGAATATTTGTAGAAAGGAGTGTGTCATCTTCTCAACCTTCTTTTAGAATGTCCAAAAATCCCCTTGACTGTTTTTTGTATAATTGTGCAAAAGATGAGAAACCCATAGTGGTTTGTGGGACCTCCCAGTAAGCAAACGGAATGAGGGGGAGTATCTAATTCCTGTTCTTTCAACCCTTGCAGACAACCTTGCACAGCACCTATCTGAGCATTTGATTGAACTGCTCTACTAGACTACCATTTTGAGGATGATATACTTAGGTCTTCAAGTACTTAATTTTGAGTAATTTGGCAACATCCCTGAACATCTCAGGGGTGAAGGTAATTCCCTGGTCTGTTAAGACTGCTTTAGGTATACAAACATGCGCAATGTCCCCTACCATTTCTAGGGCAACATTTTTGAAATTGGAAACTCTCAAGGGGATTGCCTCTAGATATCATGTAATATAATCCACAAGCACAGATATATATTTATGGCCATGGGCTGAAGGCTCAGGAGGTCCTAAAATGTCAAGCCCAATACGATCAAAAGGAAATATCAGTGAGTGGTTCAGTAATCAGAGAAGCAAGGTCCTTTCAAGGAATCTGCCATAACTGACATTCCAGGCAAGATGCACAAAACCAGTGGGCCTCCTCGTTTATTGATGGCCAAAAGAATTTGAGTTTAATCCACTCTAGTTTCTTCTCGGCACCCAGATGGTGGGCCAGAATTAGTTCACAGACCTGCTGCCGGTATATTCTGGGAACTAGCAGCAGCAGCATCCTCACCTTGCCTTCAAGTTCCACTACACAATATAACAAATCATTGTTTATTACAAAGTGTGGACCAGGTGGCATGGGTCGAGATGTGTGTTGTTTGTCAACCTAAACAACTGCATTCTTAGAAAAATTCTGGGCATCATCATTCCATTGTTCTGTTTTAAAGGAAGCTAGTGTTTGCCAAAATTGAAAATGTAAATTTAATAGAGGATCAGTGGAGACCTCAACAGGCATGGCAACGGGCTGTAATGACTAGACTTTGTCTCTGTAGACACCATGCCACCTACATCATACTAAGTAACCACGTCTCCTTGTGCAACTGGTTGAGAATATAACGTAGAGACAGCTTGAGATGGACTTTCACCATGTATAACATATGTTTTATCTGGAGTGGTTTGTCCTTCGCTTTTACTTTATGACTGAACTTGCCCCAGTATCACAAGGCAGGGAGGATTGCTCATATCAGGCACCCTGATCTTATGAGTTATTTCCTGATATGTGATTATACAAGAGGCGGATCTGTACCAACAGATTTCCCTGTGAATGCAGGTTGGGCTGGTATACCTGTTTCCCACTGTTGCAGGAATACAAAATGGTGAGCAACAACAGAAATGTTACTGTCAGAATCTATCATTGCTGTGACATTGTGCCTGTTAATAACCACAACCCCAACATAGGGAAGGGACAAGGGATTGATGGCAAAACAATACTTCTCTCCTCTCTCCCAGCTACAATCTATGGGCACACTGAAGCTGGGGAATGATGGTGTGATGTGGCCCACAGTGATGATGGGTAGTGATACACGCATCCATCCATCCATCCATTATCCAACCTGCTATATCCTAACTACAGGGGTCTGCTGGAGCCAATCCCAGCCAACACAGCACGCAAGACAGGAAACAAACCCCGGGCAGGGCACCAGCCCACCACAAACTACCTGAAATTCAAAGCAAAAACCCATCTTCACATCTATTAGCACAGCACAGTTGATGTTCAAATAATTTTTAACTAATCAATTTAAAACTCATTAAAAGCATGACACTTAGTGCTGTAAACTGAAGCAAATTGTTTGTAAAAGTTATCAACTGTGTCCGTTGCTTGGCTGCCAAATATACAATCAGCCTAGTGGATTATATGATTTGAGTTTATTTTGCTGCACTGCAATGGCACGTGGTCATTTATAACAACTGTTCCTGCTATGCAGGAGCAAACAGGGAGAGACAGCAAGAAATGATTTCTAGCAAACAGGGAGTGGCACCAAGAAATGATTTTTAACTTTGCAACTTATTAGAAGACTTTTTTTTTTAAATATAAGAAAATATGTTTCAACATCATAAATAGGATGTAAAGGTAACAATACCTATGAGAGTCCCAATAGCCGTTCCAGCTGGATGGCCCTACTTGCACAATTATGAACCTCTGTCTCTGCAAGCTGAGTCCTTTGTTCTCCCATCTGGATTCTGTGTGTAACTCCACTGCTATGGCAGTGATAGGTATCACAACATCCTGGGACAATTCTTCATAATCCTGCCAACTACACCACTGTAAAAGAGAACAAAGACAAATACTGTATAAAGATTTGGGGCAACACTGTGACCGAGTATATTGTACAGGCAAAAATAATAAAGCTAATAAGAATAAATAGTACTGAAAAGAGTGTCTCTGATGACACAAGTCTCAAATTAGACTATACAAGATGATGACATTTCTGGTTAAATAAAGGTAAGGCAGGAAAAGGCAAATCCAAGTGGATGGACACCAGAGGTTATGTCAGAGGTGGTGAAGTCCTCAATCATCTGTTCTGCAGAGGGAGGAAGAGAAAAGCCATTAGAATACAGTGCCATCCTGTAGATCAGTGACCAATTACCACCATCAGAGCCTTTAAGCTGTCCCCAAGGCACACGTGTGTGACAATATATATATAGTAATTGCCCAAGTAACTTGACAGCATCCCAGGGAATACTCTGGGAGATAATTGGGCAACTCCATTTAATTTGTAAACTCCAATAAACAAGTACACAATGGCACTGCATAAAACCTGAACAGAAAATGCTGTCTCAGGCTTCTTTGTTTTAGCGCCTCTTAAACCAGTCTTTACAATACTGCTCCTCCTAAAAGCAGGTCAATTTTTGGGAGCTCTGTTTTTGTAGGCTTGAGTACAAGGAATGATGTCTCCTTTCAGGGTTGGCTGACTTTTAAAAGGCCGTGATCTTCAGCTCTCTCTGGAATGGTTCGCAGCTGAGTGTGAAGTGGCTGGGATGAAAATCAGCACCTCCAAATCCGAGACCATGGTCCTCAGCCGGAAAAAGGTGGAGAGCCCTCTCAGGCTTGGTGGCGAGATCCTGCCCCAAGTGGAGGAGTTCAAGTATCTCGGTGTCTTGTTCACGAGTGAGGGAAGAATGGACCGTGAGATCGACAGGCAGATCGGTGCAGCATCCGCAGTGATGCGGGCTCTGCATCGGTCTGTTGTGGTGAAAAAGGAGCTGAGCCATAAGGCAAAGCTCTCAATTTACCAGTCGATTTACGTTCCTACCCTCACCTATGGTCATGAGCTATGGGTAGTGACCGAAAGAATGAGATCGTGAATACAAGCGGCTGAAATGAGTTTCCTCCGCAGGGTGTCTGGGCTTTCCCTTAAAGATAGGGTGAGAAGCTCAGTCATCCGGGAGGGGCTCAGAGTAGAGCCCCTACTCCTCCGCATCGAGAGGAGTCAGATGAGGTGGCTCAGGCATCTGATCAGGATGCTTCCTGGACACCTCCCTGGTAAGGTGTTCCGGGCATGTCCAACCGGGAGGAGGCCCTGGGGAAGACCCAGGACATGCTGGAGGGACTATGTCTCCCGGCTGGCCTGGGAACGTCTTGGGATTCTCCCGGAAGAGCTGGAAGAAGTGGCCGGGGAGAGGGAAGTCTGGGCCTCTTTACTTAAGCTGCTGCCACCGCGACCTGACTCCGGATAAGCGGAAAAGGATGGATGGATGGATGGATGGGATCGGAAAGGGCAGGGCCTTCTTTGAATGCATCAATTGCCCTCACCAGGTAACCTCTGGGAACTGCAGGAGGAAGAGACAGAACAGTTAGTGACAGCACCCCCTCGTGTCCCAGAGTGGTAACACCTGCTTGGTCTGAGCCCTGAAGGTGATATATATATACAGTACTGTCTTACACTACAGAGCAGCATGATATCACAGTGGTAGCATGGCTGCATCACAAAAATTAAAAAATTAATAACTTCAGTACATGTACACTGCAAATTATGTATATACTGTAATTAATATTTTCTATGCTTGACAAATACTTACATTTTAATCCACTAAGGGGCTTCACCCCCTGCTCGCTTCGCTCGCCAACCTGTGTTTGGTTAATCGGATATACAATTTAATTTTTTTTTTCTTTGGAATTGTTTCAATTTCATTATTTACATTTTTACTTTAATGCTTCATTAAAAAACAATATTTTTTGGAGACACATTGTGACAACGCAACGTATAACTGGCCGTGAGTGACTATTGTTTCTGTTTCTCTAATAAATAATCCAACTTTTTCTAATGTTTGTCCCTGTGATGTATCGATTGTCATAGAAAAAGCTATTTTCACAGTAAACTGTAAACATTTTAATATGAATGGCATATCACGATCTCCTTTGGTGTCTAATGTTATTCCCGGAATATATACATTACATTTGCATCGCTTCTCCGTGATCATCAATATACACCTGACCGAATTGTGTATTCTTTGAAATTCAACTTGTCATTGCTTTATCAGTTGTGACATTCTTCATATGGTCTACAACATTGTGATACTGGGCCATTAACATCACTTCAGGAGAGGCCCATCAAATTAACAACTGGTAAAGAAGCTCTGCTCAGTTATGGGACACACTCTCAAACCCCTGGAGGTGTTAGTGAACATGAGAATGAAAACAAAACTGAGTGCCATTATGATAAAAAGCTACACATCCTCTGTCTGACACACTAACATATAAGACTTTCAGCCAACAAATTATTCAGCAGATGGGTGTCAAGAAATGCTGCTGGGGCTCATTTATACCAATGGAAATATGCCTGTTTAGTGTTTTTACTGTAATTGCCAAGTCATCAGTTTTTCTTTCTTATTAATTTTCATTTTTTTCAGTCTTTATGATGTCTGTTCAGACCATACTCTGCATCTGTATGTGTGTGTGTGTTTGCGTGTGTGCGTGTTTATTTAATGAACTTCTGTAAAAAAGCCAAATTTCTTCCTAGAGGATAAATAAAATGCTATCTATCTATCTAGTCTGTTATATAGATAGCTATATACTGTATGTATATATATATATATATATATATATATATATATATATATATATAAATAATAACTTTTTCTCACATGCACACCTGTTTTCCACCTTCCAGCGCTGATGAGGTAAGCAATACCACACTTGGATGAGAGAGGGCACTGGTGCCAAATGCATCTTCTCTTTCCCTTGTAGCTCTGAGAAGATGCCCAAGCAGGATGCCTATCCTTGTCCACAATGCCCTGAGATGGCTGCACCTCTTCTCATCCAGATACCATAAACATATATATTAAGATTTTGTTGGTCTTGTGTGACAAAAAATAAAATCGTGGGGTGCCAGTAAATGAATTAATTTAATTCAATTAATATGCATATATTAATTAAAGTAAAATTTCTAACCAGCCTATCTATAGAAAAAAAATGACACATCATATAAAATTTGATTAAAGTATGTAGGATAATGGTTATAATTGGAGAAATGTTCAAAATTGTATGACTTATTTTTTTGGAATCATTTAAGGAATCTTGAATTGGGTGGGAAGGTGATTTGACAGAAATGACATTCGTTCATGTTCATTTCTCATTTCAGAAAATCTTAATTACGATGAAACCTTACACGTGTGAAGTGCTGGATATGAATGTTTGTCTATTGGAGAATTGAACCTTCAGTCTTTCTTAGAAAAGCCCAACACTTTATCCACTGAGGCAATATCACCAAATCACTGAAAAAAGTATTTTGCCAATTTTTTTATATAAATGATTGAACGTCCAACACGTGAACCACTTGACCAATGCTGCTATGTTGGCTAATAGCAGTATACAGGTATATGTCTGCTGTCACTAAAAATATAATATAAGGAAATAAGAAATTTAAATTTGACATAATTAACATACAGGTCCCAGGTCAAAACTAATGAAATATTGCGTTGTCACCGGAGATCAGCATGCATGCAAAGTTTGAAGGAAATCTGTTCCGTAAGAGTGGCTAAAAAATTGACTGCAAAATTTGAACCAGACAACCAGAAATGTCAATTTGAATAAAATTGTGTAATAATAATAATAATAATAATGAGCAGTCGGGTGGTGCAACATTTTGACCAAGCAGTCATTGCTAAGAGTTCCTGTTGGTGCCACACATTTTATTCTGGCATCCCTTGATCTGTTCACCTGGTCAAAACTTACAGGACACATACCCATTTCCACATATTAATTCTTTATGGTTAATATACAAAACAGGCATATTAAGATTAATTAATGACAGTTTAATGTGGGCACAGTTATTTCCTAAGATACTAAAACTAGAAGGTGACTGTGTCAGTTCAAATGTGGATGGAGAGAATAGGTACAACTGATTTACTTTTGTAAATCCCATTGTAAACCTTAAATGATCAAAACCTATGCCAATTGGAGGAGTGTCTGCAGATGACATTGCCACAACCCTTAGAATCTGAAATATTCAAAATAAAACCAACCTATTCAGGCCCTTGTGCTCATGGAAGAAAAGGAATGTTTGGGTTAGTGGTACTAGCACAGTGACGTCAATCTTCAATGGCTGACCCCGTTTCTATTAGAAGAGAGTCTCTAGATTATAGGCCATCCAGGTTTCATTTTGACACAATACTTAGCTTTTAAGATATTCAAACGAGAAGAGTGTCTGTACAGTTCTTTATGCCTTCAGCTTACTGCAGTTGTTTTTCTGAAGAACTGAACTGAAGAAAAATATTTAAGCTTGATCTCACTGTTTAATAAAATTGCACACATCCTTACACAGCAAACTATACAAATAAAGGAAAAAGGTGTATAAAAATGTCTGTATTTGTCAGTTAGTTTGGCTAGCTATCATTGCATTGTTTAGATTTAAACCATTTTGAAAAGCTTTGTGTTCATTAGTAGTATTTTTAATTCTAAATGTGTAAGACAAAATATAATATACAGTAAATTATATGAAACAAATATTTTGGCATGAGTTAATTCCATTTTTGCATTACTATTTGTTTATTTTATATTAACTGTAATTTATAAGTGTACAAAACACTATATTTGTCAGTGGGAAAGACTGCTTAAAATTCTACGCGTTACATTAATAAATATGGTAAAACAACCCAGTGATACTTATTTAATAACTTACAACCATTTTGAAAAACATTCTTTAGCTTTTTTAAAAACTTGTCATTAAAAACCTTTTTAAAAAGTTTCATGTCATGTATCACTGAAATGGTTAATCGAATTAGAATTGATGGATTTCATCAATTCAAGGGTTAAATGTTTATTTTCATAATCGTAACGCTAGGGAGTTGTACCGTGTTAGCCATTATGAATGTAGCGAGAAGTCAAGCAAAATGACACCTTTTATTTAGTTAGCCAATAAAAGGTGTCATTTTGCTTGACTTCTCACTGTAATCGTAACACAATTTAAATGCTCACAGGAATCGTTGATTAAAAATTAACTTCACAAAAACGCCACTTGTATTAAAAATGGAATAAAGTAAACTGAAAAATAGGGTGGTTTTATTGTGTTGGATTTCAGGCTGAGCGAAAGTGGGCGTTTCAGTGTTACAAGTATCGTATTTCGCAGCCCGATCAACGTCACATGGCGTGCGCTTCAAGGTTATGACGTGAAGTCGGAGTCAACGATTAATTCAGCCTGTGGCAAAAGGGTCTGGCTACAGACCGTGCACTCTCAGCCACATGCACACTCAGCCACAACAGGAAGTGCAACCGGGGAGTCGTTTCCCGATTGCTAAGTTGGTATGTTTTCTAGTTATAGTCTTACAATTTATGAACAATATGGAATAGTCTTAATATACAGGCTGGCCTGTGTTGGTTTATTAACAATTTTCCCATTTTAACAGATCAAGTTAGCCAAGGTAAATGCTTGCCTGTTATTGTAATTACTAGCATCATGGCCGTGTTAGCGTAGCGAGAGCGCTGATGTTTAGAGCGTGCTAGTTTAGTGTTCCCGCTGTTATCCCAAGGAAAAAACAATTATGCAACCATCATAACTTGCTAACATTATTTCAACTTAATGTATACAGTATTTACCTGTGAATAAAGAGTAAAATGAAAATAAAACAAATAGAACAATTCTGTGTCGTTAATAATCTTATATATCACAACTGTAATACGTACTATACTTTACTGTGAGGATGCGTCAATACCGCCAGAAGTACAATTAAATTTTTTTGATCAGTTTTTTATATATCAATAATAATTGCATAAAACACATTTACATAAATACACCAAATTTTTATTCCTGTCAAAGGTATCTGTCCTTGGACACGCAAAAACAGCCAGTCAGTGGTGCAGTGACAGCCAACACCAATTCATTGGTCTGGTCCAGTTGCCCCAGATACTGACTATGAAAGAGGAAGATGCTGGGAAGGCTCTGCAGGAGTACAAAGCAATGAATGCAGAGGAAGATTCACTAGTTAATAGAGTAGGGGGGGTTGGGTTTGGTATTTTCGTACGTCGCTTAAATCATCCGAGATCAGATGCCTCATCTTGGATAAGTTAATGCCGGTGAAGTTCATCCGGGATGTCAGTTTTTCAAACGTAGCCGTGTAGCAGATTAGTCGAGCTGAATCTAATCATCCGAGATGAATGCGCACGCCCGCGCTGATTGAAAATCCCATATATATTGAGTCTAGAAAACATGATCAGCAAGTCTTTGATAGGCTGCAACAAAATGACGAAAGAACGGGTGCATTTTTTTTTTACACAAGCAGAGCAGGACCTTTTATTCGAAGGATATGAAGAATTTCAAGATTTAATATGCACAAGGGGTAACACTGCAAAAGCAGCCCAAACCAGAAAAGACAGCTGGCAAAAGGTGGCTGACAAATTAAACGCTAAGTAGTGTGCATTGTACTTACTGAATGCAGCGTTTAATTTCCTATGTGTCAGATTAATTATTATTTAATGTCATAATTCCAGATCAGACGTGAGCACAAGGAGAACATGGGAAAGAATCATATATAATATAAGAAACATTAATTTTAAAGCTAATAAGAAGGCAGACAAGAAAAAAACAGATGGAGGTCCACGCGGTCCAGACCTAACCCCTGCAGAAGAGTTGGCTTTCCAGCAAAATGCTCATCGCCCTGTTTCTGAGGGCATTTTTTTTTTTGTTGCAGGGAATGTCATATCCCTACAACCGGTGTCTGACCAACGAGATATTGACAAAGGTCACATATTTGATGAAGACACTGTGTCTGATTATTTATCAGGAGGAGAGGTACATTTTCCAAATAATGTTTGATCAAACTCCACTCTGATCAGTCCCATGTGCCCCAATTACATTTGGAAATCCTGGGTAATGAGAATGTTAGGCTGATTGTGAGATTCTTTATGGAGCGGTGGGTGTTTTTGCCTGTGCATTACCTACCTGCAATGGCATGAAACGCATCTTTTATTGTAACACTAAGAAACCCCAAAGGAAATATTTCACAGCCAAACAGACTTTACGAATTGCCTGACAAACTGCACTTTTAGACAGATTTTCCGCATTGCCTACAGTATATAAAAAGTGCCACTTGCAAAAAACCTCTAAGCAATGCATACTGTCTGTGTGGTTATGAGAGCACGACTTCGCCTTGTTTGACTTCGAATATAAGGTTCTAATAAATCTTTGAGTTACAATATTCCCCCTCGACTAAAGCGATATCTGTATCTTTCGAAAAGAATTTCCTCCAGGAGCAATAAAGGATCTTGCCGATTGCGCAAAACCCTCTCTATATGAAATTCTCTTATAATTTTGCGCACCGATATCAATTAGTAGCTCATTCATGAACGGCAAAGCCATGACTGAATGAATTCCATACACAGAAACTGATTAAGTGTGTGAGCTAATCCTTATATACATAAATCAAACCTGGAGGATTTGGATCTGCTGCTATCACAACACATCCAGCGAGATTTACGAAAAACAGACAGACCCAGGTAAATGCAAAATCGTCAACAATTACATCCGGTTAAACGAGTAATCCACGTACGAAAAATACCCCCATGATGTTCTGGCCCTATTTTGTTTTGGGTTTAGCCATGTGCAAGACATGGACAGATTTTTAGAAGAAATGGTGGATTGCAGGAAGTTAACTATGTACTGCTGCCTCCTTAACTAAATTAATGTTTTTTATTGGTATGTGTTTTGTTGTTGTTGGGGTTTTTGAGGGGTTCCTTATGTTTATATTAATATATAAACATTTGATTACTGATGTGTCCAATGTCCTTTTCCCCCTACCATGTATTAATCACAGTTTGGTACCTCATGACATGTAAAGTATAGTACATATTACAGTTCTGACATATAAGATTATTAACGACACAGAATTGTTCTATTTGTTTTATTTTCATTTTACTCTTTATTCACACGTAAATACTGTATACATTAAATTTAAATAATGTTAGTAAGTTATGGTGGTTGCATAATTGTTTTTTTCCTTGGGATAACAGCGGGAACACTAAACTAGCACGTTCTAAACATCAGCGCTCTCGCTACGCTACCAAGGCCATGATGCTAGTAATTACAATAACAGGCCAGCATTTACCTTGGCTAACTTGATCTGTTAAAATTGTAAACATGTTAATAAACCAACACAGGCCAGCCTGTATATTAAGAATATTCCATATTGTTCATAAATGGTAAGACTATAACTAGCAAACGTACCAACTTAGCAATCGGGAAACGATTTCCCGGTTGCACTTCCTTTTGTGGCTGAGCGTGCATGTGGCTGAGAGTGCACGGTCTGCAGCCACTGCCAGACCCTTCTCGCCTGTGGTGCATATCACCATAAACATAGAATTACTAGACGCCGCATGACCAGCAGCATCGTACGTCAGCGTCGTCGCCATATTGCGAGTGACACTGCTGTAGAGTGAAGTAATGATGCACGTGCTACTTAGGATTGTGCAAACCGCTGTACGCTCCAAACCAGATCCCGGGGGATTACATTTCATAGGTAAGGCTGAACAATTGTTTTGGTTATATTTGGCCATTAGAAAATCCCGTTTTATAATCTTAACTTTAGCTACGCCAGGCTACGCTAGCAAAGCTATGCATTTATGTGCTCAAGTGAGCCTCCAAACAACGTTTTGGCTAAGCGTATTTAGTCACTATGTAGATTGTTGTTAGCTGTTAACATTTCTCAAACTTTGAAGGTTTCCCAAAGAAATCCACCTCAGGAAGCAGTGGGAGGTAGCCCTTAGATGGGATTTTGAGAAATTTTGCGATGTGTGCCGTGCTAGTTTGGTAACTGATGCTGTACCGGCATCATGTGATCAAAGCTACCACTTGCTCACATTAAAAAAACAAAGAAGGTCTGATGATTCCTTCTGAGGGAACAGTCAAGGTGGTCAAAGTAGCTGAGCATGTTATCCGACAGTCGACATTAGGACAAGCTGTCAGTGTATCTTTGATCAATCAGTTTGTTCGGGCTGAGATTGGTTCAGATGATATGTTTTTTCTCAAGGAGCACATTGAGGAAAAACAGTTTGAAATTGAGGAAAAACAGTTTGATTTTATGCTCACGTGTCTGCCTTCCACAAACTAAGACTGCACCATATTGCCAGACTGAATACTCTCAAATTACAGGATCTGAGTGAGCGAGAGAAGTGTAAGTCTGTAGGAGATCGGTAAGGTAGGGGGGAGCGAGACTGTGGAGAGCTTTAAATATTAAGAGCAGTATTTTGTATTGTATTTGGTAGTTAACCGGGAGCCAGTGAAGTTCAGAGAGAGAACAGGTGTACTATGTTCAGTGGATTTAGAACAGCAGGTTATTATCCTGGCAGCAGAATTTTGTAGAAGTTGTAAGCGATGGATAAGATTTTGTGGGATGCCAGATAGAATAGCATTAACCAATACTTCAGTACTGTGTTGCGTAAGAACAGGACGAAGTCTAGAAATGTTTCGGAGATGGAGAAGGCAGTCCGAGAAATGTTACTTATTTGGGAGGAATTATTTAATAATAATTATGATTATTTAATAATTGCCATTATTTATGTATACATAGATATAAATAATTGCATTTAAACGATTCGCTAAAATCTGTTGTATGTAAACGATACTGTTTTAAATGTTTCTTTATCAGAAAACCCGGTTTCCACGTCTACTTCTATTAGTTTAAAAGGCGCTTTGGCCACTCACAATATGGCGAATGCGCTGACGTATCGTGTCGACTGGGCAACACAGTGAATGTGGCGTCTATCTATATACGTCTATGCATATCACTACTCGATTTGCAACGTCGGTGCATTCGTGCAAAATACTTCCCGCTCAGAACGCGTACGCTCACGCAGCAAGGCATATGGGAGCGCGTCCTCAGAAATCAATTGTATCCGGCTGCAGGTCACAGACTCTGCCTTCAATGCGCCTGCCTTCCACGCCTCCGCCTTCTACTACTCCAGCCTTCCACGCCACGCGCTCACATTTTTGTCCGTACTCTGTCACATCGCTTTCGTGGAAGAACTAGTAACTTTGGTTAAACCTGCAACCCTAAAATATATTAATATGCCTTCATCCGAGGCAAGAATCCGAGTCTGTTTATGGTATTACTGTCGTATTTCTTTTTAGAAACAAAATGATGATTCAGGATTAGATAGTTCAAGGAAAGAGGACGTAACATTTTTAGATTAAGGAAACACCATATTAAATATGAATGTGGTTGCTCTAACTGCTATTATAGTGAATTCTATCATTCAAAACATGTGAAATTATTTTTACATTATTTCTGGAACCTCGTTCAATAAAAGGGAGAATTCTGTTAATGACATTCATTTATAATGTTACAAAATAAGTGATAATTGAAAGGCATGAAAATTCTAAACCTTTGAGTTCTCAGTAAAATAAACTTTTAAGATTGTATTGAACAAGTACATGGGGCCTTCATTAACATTGTCTTGAATTATTTTTCTGTTCTACCACTGCAGTTATAACGTTGATACATTTCAAGTGGAGTTATTAAACTTTCCAACTATTACAGTTTTTTAATTTTAATGCATAATTACTCTCCCTGGAACCCTAACTTATAAGTATGTACGTGTCAAATCTTTTAAATTGCTTAATAGATATGTCTTCCCATAGTGTGTTCAGCTGTCTTTGACCACTTTGAACCTGTATCTCTGTCTCTGTTGTCCGATTTGGTGCAATGCCTGAATCCTACAAATTGCCCCTGGACAGTGTCCCCTCTCGATTAGATGGCATTTTTTTTATTTTGTCAGATGAAGTGTTGTTACTTTAATAAATTCTAGCTTGACGTCTGGTTGTGTTCCTGCTGCCTTGAAAAATGCTGTAGCGCAGAAATTTATTAAAAAACAAAATCTGGGCCCTCTAATGCATTTTGTTTTTAAAAAACAAAATCTGGGCCCTCTAATGCATCAAATTTCAGGCCAATTTCTAAACTGCCTTTTTTATCTAAAGTCTTAGAAAAAGTTGTCCTAACTCAAACATTTCTGGATGAAAACTGTATTCTGGAAAAATTCCAATCCAGATACAGATCTTCTTACAGCACTGACACAGCCTTGTTAAAGGTTTAGAATGACCTCCTCCAAACTACTAATGCTGATACCCCACCTTGAACAGTTTGTAGGCATCCAAAGTAATGTCTTGAAATGGTTTAAATCTTATCTAAACAATAGCAGCTTTTCTATTCATTTGGGTGAGTTATCATCCTCTGTAGCTCCTCTTACTTGCAGGGTTCCATCCTTGGACCAGTTCACTTTTTGATATGCATGTTCCCTTTAGGCTTCATTGTTAACAAGTATGGTTTCTCCTTTCACTGCTATGCTGATGACACTCAAATCTATTTGCCACCAAAATCAAAGTGAGACCATACAGACCTTCCATGCGTGCTTGAATGATATTAAAACCTGGATGGCAATGAATTTTCTTAAACTAAATTATAATAAAACTGAGACTACTGGTGTCCAAAATTTCAAAAGGTTTGAGCGTCTCTGATGTTGCTCTTAAACCCCTTGCCATATACATATCATAAAGCTTCATTTACGAGCCCAGGCATGATCTTTGACAGCTCATTCAAACTTGGCAAACAGATAAATTATCAGGTTAAATAAAGCTTTTTCCAGCTGATACTTTAAGGTAAAGGCTTTTGAAAAGGCCATTCAAGCTTTTATAACATCTCATTTGGCTTATTGTAATTCTTTTTAGGTAGGTGTTGATCAGGTCTTGTTATGACGCCTACAACTAGTCCACAACTTTGCTGTTCCCTTATTGAAGGCTCTTGTAAGTGTGACAATATTTCACCAATACTGACCTTTCTTCATTGGCTTCTGGTCTGCTTCAGAATTAATTTAAAAATTCTATTTCTTGTTTTCAAATGTTTGAATGGACCAACCCTGTCTTGCCTCTCGGACCCTCTTCACTTGTTTGTGCCAACAAGAGCACTGTAGTCTGCTAGCCAGATGCTCTTAGTTGTGCCAAGGTCGAGGCTGAAGCAAAGGAGGAATCGGGCATTTGCAGTGGCTGCACCTTCTCTTTGGAATGGCTTGCCTTATTATATTAGGTCTGCTCCAACACAGGCCATTTTTAAGTTACCAATAAAGTGTTATTTCTTCTCGCTGCCATTTGACCCTGTAGGAAATCGAAATTATGTTTGTATATGCTGTCTCACGTACATTCATGATTATAATTATGCATGTATGTGTATTTTGAGTTTATCTTTTATTGAATTGTTTGTTTATTCCTTTAGTTTTGTGATGTGTACATATGGTATATTTTAACTGCTTCTTTTGCCCTTTCTTGTACAGCACTCTGGTTCAGTTCTGGCTGTTGTAAATTTGCTTTATAAATAAAAACAGCCTTGCCCTGCCTAATAAAACATTATTTTAATACATAACACTAAGAAGTGCAGATCTGAGACAATGAACTGCAAAGATTACAACATTTACTGTATTACAAAAAAGTTAAACAATATATAAAATACTACGGGGTTCGTCCCCAGTTTGCTTCAATCGCCAACCCCCCTGACCTGCTAGGAGACCCCAAGGAGACGCGGTCGCTCCTCCGAAACCCCCTCCTTTTTGCTTGATCAGCTGCTGCCGTGCTGCATGATCTGCATCTTGCTTCAAACACTTAAAAGCCTGTACAGCAGCTGTCCTACTCTTTGTCTTTTATTTCCGGCCCCGGGCGTGGTCAAATCTCTTGGCACAAAGTCTCGTTTCGCGGGACGTGAGTTCTTGATATTTTTTAGTTTAGAATTTAAAAACAGAATAAGAATCTCAAAATCCAACATCACATTAAAGTTCGATAAATTATGAAAAGAATACCAAACATATATATGTAGGTTTTAAAATAAGCCAGATTTAAAGTGTGACAAAAAAAGTGACATAAAAAGTCACGTAAAATCGTTGCAATTTTAGGCTTTGGATTTTATATATAGAGAGTAGCTAGAACAAGAATTGTAGGTTGTAACTGAACAATGAGGGACATGTACTGTATGTTTATGTTACATTTTCTAACAAAACACAGTGATTATTCTTTTTCCTCTCACGATATCTAAAAACAGATGCATGTCTTCCATATGTGAAAAAAGGATGATGAAGGGTCTAATGACATATTCCCTCTCCTCTTCTTCTGGAAATTTAGATAGCAAATCAAATTTCTGAAGGGCCTCTATGTCATCTTTCTCCATTGACAGTAATGAAGGGAGTGAGACCTTCCCCCTGAACACATTTTGGTTCTCAGCACACCACTTCTCTGCCTCAGTGAGAGGCTGAAGGATTCCGTGTTGCTGTAATAGGTTTTATTAAAAAAAAAAAGAAAATAAAGCTTATAGCCTTTTCCTCAAGAAGGAAAAAAGAATTAAAACAATATTCTTAAAAATAGGATGTGTCAGTAATGAACAAAACATTCCATTCAAACATTTGAAATGAAACACAAAACACATGGATTCACTATATATAATTGTACATCTCTTTATCTCTTTAGAATGACATGCTGGCTTTGAGGAAGTGCTGGTGTAGAATGTTGCTTGAGAATTGAAGCACCAAGAGGTAAATAAAATTTAAATATCCTTTAATAACTTTGATTCAGTTCTGCGGTAATGTGGCAATTATGCTTAGCCATGTTTTAAATCAAAGACAAATATTCAAAATGTTTACCATTATAAATTTAGTGCTTCTTTTTGAAATCACTGAAGTAACTGATCACATCAGACTGAGCAAGGAAAAGACATTCTAATTGAAGGTCAAGAACCAAACAGAAAATTAGAAGGTACAGAAATAATGTACAGCCAGGTCAGCATAATTTTTTGTGCTTATTCTTTTGTTTCTTTTATAACATTTCCTTAGGTAAATATTATTTTTTCTATTTTCAGGTTTAGACTGTATTGAGCCATTAATGAAAAGACAGAAGATGAGTAAATACTTGCACTACATCTGAGGTGAAAAAAATGTCTTGCTATTATATAGCACTGCGTTAATACGGGTTTTCAAATCTTCTTCTTTTAGAAGAACCACCAGCCTCCCTTCTCCAACATTCAGCACAGGACACCGATAAGCAGGTACAGACACATCATTTTGTAAACTTCTATAAGAAAGATGAATTACATTTTGTTGATGCAGGCTTACAATACCTATTGTATAATGAATAAAATGTATAAAAGGCTTTTAATGCTTGTCTCAGATGCATACTGTTAGGAGTCAAAGTCCAAAAGACTAAAAGCCTGTTTTACGTCTTCTGACACAGAAATACAACTCTTAAAGGCCTTAGAAAATTTGAAATGCATTTTGTACTGTGTTAGTAGTAGTAGTGTATTATAAAAAACATTAAAGACTTGTAGAATATGTGATCAAAATCAGTAATGGTAATATTGTATAACAAATTAAGAATATAGTGTACATTATTTTTTTCTTTCCTTTTTCTTACATTCCTTGTAAATGTGGTGGAAAAGGCTATAAGCTTTATGATGACCATTGTGGAATATGACCCGGACACAGACAGGCAGACACGTTGTAATCACCCCACACACATTAATTGAGGGTTTCCATATTTCACAGTCAGCTCACAAGCCCCATTACCCCACAGTCCAGGCCAATCCCATAATGCCTTCTCTCTCTGTCTCTTCAGACCGCCTCCTTCTCTCCTCCAGAGACCTCGTCCTTCTTCTACCCGACTCAAGTCCAACTCTGAAGGGAGGCGGCCCCTTTAAATAAGCACCCGGATGTGCTCCAGGTGTGTTCCTGGCAATCTTCCACCAACACGCCCCAGTGTGGCGGAAGTGCCGGCTGTCTCCCCGGAAGCACTCCGGGTGTCCCTTTTCCTCTTCCCCCCAGCCTTTCCTGGTGTGGCGGAAGTGCTGAAGTCCAGGGTCCTCCAGGTATTGGGGTCCCCCTGGCGGTGACCACGGGCCTCTACTGTGTCAAGCTTCCCAGCTCTTTACTCACGGTCACCCCTCAAGGTCTGGAGGAGGCACAAGCTCTCCTCCGGTCTTCTCGGGCATCCCGGCTGGGTACCACCCCCATCCAGGTACCACACCATTTAAAGAATTTTCTTTTCTTTCATCGAAGGTATTACAGCAACACGGAATCCTTCTACATCCTACCAAGGCAGAGAAGTGGTGTGCTGAGAACCAACTTGTGTTCAGGTAGCAAGTCTCACTCCCTTCATTACTGTCAATAAAGAAAAACGACATAGGTGCCCTTCAGAAATGTGATCTGCTACAGTATCTGAATTTCCAGAAGAAGAGGAGAGGAAATATGTCCTTACACGCTTCATCATCCTTTTTTCACATATGGAGGACATGCATCTATTTTTAGATAACGTGAGAGGAAAAAGATAAATCACTGTGTTTTGTGAGAAAACGTAACATAAACATACATGCCCCTAATTGTTCAGTTACAACCTGCAATTCTTGTTTTATATCACAAAACTGCAAGAATAACCAAACATTACATAAAAGATAAAATCGAAATACCCATACATACATATTTATATTCATGAAACTTAAAATACTCACACCTATCTTTATGTATAATATACTACCGTTTGTTTGTCTGTCCAGGATTTTAAATTACCTGTAGCTCGCAAACCGTTTGACCTATTGACCTGAAATATGGTACACATATACTACGTGAAGTTTACTATCCGCTTTCGAGATGATGATTGACCTCCAAGGTTATTCCTCTTTTTATTTTTATTTTATTTTATTGTAGAATTAACTCTTGGAAGCAGCCAGCAGGGCGGCCATCTCATCCCTACCACCTTTGCTGTCACTTCCCCTACCTCTTCATATCTTAAATCATTCTTGAGGCAGATTAAAGACTTAAGTGCCAGCTTAAGTGAAAAATTAAGGAAAATGTACTAAGTAATTGCAACACAAATACTGACTTAATCAGTTTTAAAGTGAAAAGATGACAACGAAAGAAGAGAAGAAGCGTGCTGCTATGGTGGAGAAAAGAAGAGCTGCTAAAGAAGTAGCAAGAGCATCAACCTCTGAGCAAAAAAATGCTAAACGTACAGAGAAAGAGTATGAAAATTATGAATGCTCAAGACAAGTGTATTCACTGCACGTTATTGTACAGTGCACCGTTACCGGTAAATACATATTTATAATCATGAATGTACATGAACCAACATATAAAAAACGTAATGTCAACCTCTTGCAGGGTCAAATCACAGTGAGAAGAAATAAGACTTTAATGATGACTTAAAAATGGCCTGTGTTGGAGCAGACCTAATATAATAAGGCAAGCCATTCCAGAGAGAAGGAGCAGCCTGATTCCTCCTTTGCTTCAGCTTTGACCTCAGCACAACAAAGAGCATCTGGCTAGCAGGCTGCAGTGCTCTTGGCACATACAAGTGAAGAGGTTCTGAGAGGCAAGATGTGGCTGTTTCACTCAACCATTTGAAAGCAAGCAATATAATTTTAAAATCAATTCTGAAGTGAACCAGAAGCCAATGAAGCAAGGTCAGTATTGGTGAAATATAGCCATGCTTACGAGAACCTTCAATAAGTGAGCAGCAATGTTGTGGACTAGTTGTAGGCATTGCAACAAGACCTGATCAACACCTACCTATAAAGAACTGCAATAGTCCAAATGAGATGTTATAAAAACTTGCATGGCCTATACAATATCACTGAAAGAAAGAAAACCCTTTACCTTAACGTCTCAGCTGGAAAAAGCTTCATTTAACCTCACAATTTATCTGTTTATTGAGTTTGAATGAGCTGTCAAAGATGATGCCTGGGCTCCTAAATGAAGCTTTATGCTACGTATATAGCAAGGGTTCCAAGAGCAGCATCAAAGATGCTCAAAACTTCTGAACATTTGGACACCACAGTCTCAGTTTTATTATCAAGAAAATTCATTGCCATCCAGGTTTTAATATCATTCAAGCATGCATGGTGGATCTGTATTGTCTCACTTTGATTTCAGTGGCAAATAGATTTGAGTGTCATCAGCATAGCAGTGAAAGTAGAAGCCATACTTGTTAACAATGGAGCCTAAAGGTAACATGCATATCAAAAAGAGAACTGGTCCAAGGATGGAACCTTGCAAGTAAGAGGAGCTACAGAGGATGATAACTCACCCAAATGAATAGAAAAGCTGCTATTGCTTTGATAAGATTTAAACCATTTTAGGGCATTACTTTGGATGTCTACAAACTGTTCAAGGTGGGATATAAGAATTGTAAGATCCACAGTATCAAAAGCTGAGGCAAGATCTAGCAGTTGTGAACTTTGACCCGGACACACACAGATGGACAACATAGCTCCACCACACACTGTTTATTTACAATAATATTTACAAATTGAACGTGCACCACAAACCCCAGTGCCTTCTGCACCGATTACCCAAAGTCCAGGGCTCACAGTTCCTGTGCCTTTCTTTCCTGGCCGCCTCCAGTCCTCTCTCCAGCTCCGTCCACTTCCACCCGACATCCACTGCTGACTAAGGGGGGCGGCCCCTTTTATAGGAACCCGGATGGGCTCCAGTTGCTTCCCAGCAATCTCCCGCGGACACACCCCCATGTGGCGGAAGTTCCGGCTGCGCACCCGGCACTTCCGGGTGTGGCGGAAGTGCCGGGCTCCTGGGATAAAGGGCTGGGCTTCCAAGCCCTTTACCCGAGGCCCCCAACATAACCAGGACGGACGCCCCCTCTCGGTCTGGAGGAGGCACAAGCCCTCCTCTGGTCCTCCTGGGCGTCCCGGCCGGGCTCCATCCCCGGCCGGGGACCACACAGTAAAAGAATGACAGAATCTCCAGCATTAGTAGTTAGGAGGAGGTCATTGTAAACCTTTAACAAGGCTATTTCAGTGCTGTAAGAAAATCTGTATCTGGATTGGAATTTTTCCAGAATACAATTTTCATCCAGAAAAGTTTGAGTTAGAACAACTTTTTCTAAGACTTTAGATGAAAAGGCAGTTCAGAAGTTGGCCTGAAATTTGACACATTAGTGTGTCCAGATTTTGCTTTTTAATAAATTTCTGCACCACAGCATGCACAACCAGAAGTGAAGCTAGTTTTTATTAAAGTAACAACACTTGGTCCAACAGAATAAAAAAAAACCTTAACTAATTGAGAGGGGACACTGTCCTGGGGCAATTTGTAGCATTCAGGCATTGTACCAAATTAGACAACAGAGACGATGATACAGGCTCAAAGTGGTCAAAGAGAGCTGAACACACTATGGGAATATGTATCCTGAGCAGGCTGTTTGACCAATGACCTAATAACTGTAATCTTATTTACAAAAAATTATATCTCCTTTGAAGAGTAAGTTGTGGTGTGCGAGAAATGACAAATTCCTAACACAAGAAATTGTATGTGGTGATTAAAGGATTTAAAATCACTAAAAAACTGATTTGTAATTATTGCATCTACCGAAACAAAACATGTTTAAAGTTAACTTTAAAATCTGAATCAGTGTGTTAGTTCAGTTCCAAAATAAATGAAAAATAGCTCATGGAAATAAGGCACAGAGGGTGCAACTTTCAGTCATGCAAATTTTTACAGTTCTTTAGAAAAACAAACGATAATATCTATTAAGCAATTTAAGAGATTTGCCTCACTTTTTTGACAAGTACATACTTATAAGTTAGGGTCCCAGAGAGAACAATTATGCGTTAAAATAAAAAAACAGGAAACATTTGAAAGTTTAATAACTCCACTTGAAATTTATCAACATTATAACTGCAGCAAAGAACAAAATTAATAAAACACAAGTCAACACAGACAATGGAAATGAAGATCCCCATGTACTGTAGTAAGCTGGATAATTTCAAACACTGTTCAATACAAACAATTTTAAATGTTTCTTTTAAAGAGAACTTGAAAGTTTAGACCTTCATTTGCATGCCTGTTGATCATCATTTATTTTGTAACATAATAAATTAATGTCATTAATTGAACTTTCCCTTTTATTGAACGGGATTCCAGAAATAATGTAAAAATAATTGTAAATATTTTGAATGATAGAATTCACTATAATTGCAGTTAGGGAACCACATTCATATTTAGTATGGTGCTTCCTTAATCTGCGGTGGGCTGGCGCCCTGCCCGGGGTTTGTTTCCTGTCTTGCGCCCTGTGTTGGATGGGATTTGCTCCAGCAAACCCCTGTGACCCTGTATTTAGGATGTAGCGGGTTGGAAAATGGATGGATGGATGTTTCCTTAATCTAAAAATAGGTCATGTCCTCTTTCTAAACTATCCATCCATCCATTTTCCAACCCACTACATCCTAACTACAAGGTCACAGGGGTCTGCTGAAGCCAATCCCAGCCAACACAGGGCACAAGGCAGGAAAAAAATCCCGGGGAGGGTGCCAGCCCACTACAGGGTATACACACACACTAGGTACAATTTCGGATTGCCAATGCACCTAACCTGCATGTCTTTGGACTGTGGGAGGAAACCGGACCACCCGGAGGAAACCCACACGGACACAGGGAGAACATGCAAACTCCACCTAAGGAGGACCCAGGAAGTGAACCCAGGTCTCCTTACTGCAAGACAGCAGCGCTACCACTGCGCCACCGTGCCATTGTCAAAGCAACACGTTTAGCTGGTGGTTTAAACAGATAACTATAGAATTTAAATTGTAGGTTTAGCAATAATTGTCTTTAGAGAAATGTTAAAAGCAATAAATGAAGAATAATAATACAGCCATATTTTTGCTTATTTTCTGAAATGCCACTGCTCAAAAGTGTATTTTTCTTAGACAGTCTTGTAAACAGATGTTTCTATAACATGACATTCTCAAATTGTGAAACTGAGGACCTAAATACTTTGCTGTCCTCAGTCCTCTCTCCAGGTCTCAATGTACTCAAATTAAAAAAACTGTCTAGATCCAATGTACTAATTCCCTTCATAATTTTAAAGACTTTAATCATGTATCCTCTTAATCTTCTTTTGTTTAAACTGAAAAGGCTCAGCATTTTCAATATTTCTTTCTCTGGACTTTTTACAGCGCTAATATGTCCTTTTTTGTAGCATGGAGAAAAAAACTTTACAAAGTACTCCAGATGAGGCTTCACCAGTGCATTATAAAGCTTGAACATTACCTCTTTGGATTTGTACTTCACACATCATGCTATATATCCCAACATTCTGTTAGCCTTCTTAATGGCTTCTTCTGAACACTGTCTGGTAATTGATAGCGTAGAGTCCACTACGACTCCTAAATCCTCCTCAAAAGATGTACTCTTGATGTTCAGACCTCCTTTTGTATATTCATACCAAACACTTTTATTTCCTATGTGTAATACCTTACATTTACTGACATTAAATTTCATCTGTCTTAAATCTGCTGAATCCTATATGCTGTCCAAATCCTTCTGTAATGATTTAATAGATTCCAAATTATCTGCCAATCCATCTATCTTGGTATCATCTACAAACTTAACCAACTTGTTACTTATATTCCTATTCAAATATATTATATATATATATATATATATATATATATATATATATATATATATATTATATATATTGTGGAAGTCGACCCGGACACAGACAGGCGGACATGTTGTTTAAAACACCACACGTTTATTTACACTATACTATTTACAAAGACTGGTCACTAAAACCCCAGCCAATGGTCACTCAGACCTCAGTCACGTGCACAAACCCCAAAACAGTCACAGTCCTGGCCACAATGCCTTGTCTTCGGGCTGCCTCCACAGCTCCTCTTGCCTCGTCCTCCTTCCACCCGACTCTAGCCTCGAATGAATGGAGACGGTCCCTTTTATACAGTTCCCGGATGAGCACCAGGTGTTCCCGGCATTCCTCCTCTGGCCACGCCCCAGCGTGGCGGAAGTGCCGGCTGTCCTCCCGGCTGCTCTCCGGGCCCCGTCATAAATCTTCCCCCCAGCACTTCCGCCACACCAGTAACAGGTCCCCAAGGCATTGGGGCGCCTCCTGGCGGTAACCACGGGCCCCTACAGGGTTGGGCTTCCATGCCCTGTACCCGTGGCCCCTAAAGCAACCCGGAAGGCAACCCCCACGTGATCCAGGGTGGGTGCAGACCCACATCCGGTCCTTCATATCGTCCCGGCCGGGTCATGGCCCCTGGCATCCCTGACTATATATATATATAGTATATATATACCTGTATGTATATCAAAAATAGCAGCAGTAAGATCAGCCAGGTTCCTTGCACCATAACCCTACTTCCTGTGTCTGAGCCAATTTTGCACCCTTCTACAAACAACACCCTGAACTACCACTTCTTTTAGTTTGAAGCCCAACTTCTCATGTGGCACCTTACCAAATGCTTTCTGAAAGTCAAGATAAATAATATCATATGCTCCACTTTCATCATATCCTTTTTTTGCTTCTTCATAGAATTCCAGCATGTTACTAAAGCAAGATCTTCCTCTTCTAAACCCATGCTGACTGTTCAGAATAACTCCTGTCCTTGCAATGTGCTCCTCAATCTTCTCCTTAATAATTCCTTCCATTAATGTTCCTGTGATGCATGTTAAGCTTACTGGCCTATAGTTGCTTGTATCTGCCCGGTTACCCTTTTTATATTCTATATATATATATTTGCCATTTTCCAGTCCTTCGGAATCCCCCCAGTGCACAGTGACTTTCTAAAATTATGTGTTTAGTACTAGGGTGTTGTACCATGTTAGCCATTATGAATGTAGTGAGAAGTCAAGCAATATGACACCTTTTACTGGCTAACTAAAAAGATTACAATATGCAAGCTTTCAAAGCAACTCAGGCCTCTTCTTCAGGCAAGATGTAATACAGAAACTGGAGTTCCCTGTGTTTATATACAGTAACAACATTGGTAAAACTTTAAGTGAGACATCTTAAATGTAAAAAATTAATAGACCTCTTCAGGCTAAGATTCATTTAACAAGCTAGAAGAACAATGTATGGTCAAGATCTTTGGATAAGATAACTGTGGATGAAAAAATCTTTGTACGGATTTGGCATTGTCAAAAATTGGAATGCAGCATCCTACTGAGTGGCATGAAAATTAAATTTAATTTGAGGTCTCTAATTCATAAAAAAAAAATTGTGCTTAGTGTATTTGTGCCCTCAAAACTCAACTGAACCTGATGAACTTTTGAATTACCCAAAGCAAAAGAAATCTATAAGAAAATCCATTAATTACAGTGCTGTATAGTGTTAGTGCTTATCATAGCAGCACTGGGTTCAAAACACAAGCAATCAGCACTAAATAGAATCCCAGCCTATCACAGACTATAAACACACATACAGTATACTCTCATCTGAAGTAGGATTGTCAATCAAAATAACATAAGGAAGACAGACGTTTTGAGGTAAGTTAGTAATACTCACTTATCACAGCACCAGAGAGTGGCAATGTGTTGCATATTGATAACCACATGCAAATCAGAATTTTACTGTATTCTGCACGTGACAGACAATATTAACCATATGTACATCACTTTGGAAAACAGGCAAAAACTGAAGTACTTATATGTGAAGAAATGCTACCAGGATTTGAACTCATGTACTTTAAGATGTGAGATATCACAGTTAGTCAATGTTGGAACTTATTATTAAATCCTTTATTTAGATTATACTTTTTAAAGATATGTTACGAGTAAAGCCAGAAATTGTATAAACCTAGCATTACATGGGTAAAGCTCACATTATCCAAAAGGTGTGGATAAACCAAGCATCACCCAGGTAAAGCTTGCATTATTCAAAGATATTACCTGGGTTAAGTTAGAAACTCATATGTTAATCCAGCTTTATCCAGGTAATGTTAAGTTTATCCAATTTTTTATACCTGTAACAGATAAACCAGATGCTATAAGACCTATTGATTCATGTTGCAATACTTTTACTTGAGTAAACATCAATCTAAAATGTTGTTTGTGCTTAATTTATAAAATTTGTTGATTTATTTTGTAAGAATAAATTGAAGGGATTGAAGTTTTATCTATTTGTCTATTAAAAGCAATATTCTAAGTTGTCTTACCTATGAAATATTTGACATGAGAACATATTTATTCCAAATGTGAATATTTTAAATGTCACAATACCAAAAATACAAATTATAAATTATTTAAAATATAATAAATGAAAAATGAATTGAGGAACTTTTATATTGGCACGCAAAGCAGATGGTTGAGGAGGACACTGGATGTACTTATGCTTTCAAGACAAGTGAAAACCAGAGCCAGCCAAGGGTGAAGCTGAAGGGCTTGATGGTCGACACAGGAGCAACACAACATATCATTACAGACTTCAAAAAGTTTAAGAAATTTGATGAAAAGTTCCAGCAAGGGAGGCACACTATGGAGTTGGCTGATTGGAACCAGGGCCAGAGGAGTTATGCAACAGAGAGGAGAGATGGAGGTGGAGCTGATCGACAGCAGAGGACGACAGTGTAAAGTGACACTTAGAGGCATGCTGTGCATTTCCTTATACCTGCAGGACATTTTCTCTGTGAAAGCAACGACAGCCAGCAGAGCCAGAGTGATCTTCCAGCATGACAGAGATGTAATTCAGCTCAAAGATGATAATTTATTTGACATCAAAGAGTATAACAGACTGTACTTTTTGAACACGGTATGTGATGAAGCCAATGACAATTGTATGAGTTGTTAGGATGTGCAGCTGTGGCATGAAATTCTTGGCCATTGTAATTATGATGATATATTGAAGCTACATTTGTTAATGGGTTCAAAATCAATAATTCTAGTCTGTCATGTGAAGTGTGAATTGAGGGAAAATTTAACCAGATTAGAAACAGATTCCCTGACAAAAGAGCCAGAGAAGTATTGAATTAGTTCACATAGATTTGGCAGGCCCAATTGACCCAGTACCAAGTGAGATATAAATATGTGATGATATTCACTGATGACTTTTCAAGTGTAATACCTATCTATATTTTGTAGGATAAATATGGCACTGTGGTAGCTTTGGAGAATTTTATTGCTGACTAGACATTAAGCCCGTTACAATAACGGGCGCTAGAACAGTAGTGCATAAACATTAGTAGGAACAGTTTATATTAAATGGCATGGGACTTTGACCTCATTCTGCTTGTTGTCTTAATTTTTTTTTGTCAAAAATATTTTTGCAAGAAGCCCAAAGTAAAATAATAATAAAAATAAAATAAAAACGCATATGACAATACAGTAAGTAAAATTAATATTGCCTTAGTGTAAAACTTTGTAACAATCTGTAATACACAATATACATCTGGAAAACTTCTAACTCTTGATAATGCAACATATAACTGACCGTGGCTGAATACTGGTTCTGGCAAGTAAATGCCAACTTTTTCTAAGGTTTGCTCTTCTGAGTCTTTTTCTTCTAGCGTTTTTCTGACGCTCATTTTCTTTTTCTTCAATCGATCTATTTGCTCGTATTTTTCTTTGTCTTTCAGCCTTTCTTTTGTTGATGTTTACTTGTTGAGATGACCGTTCTTCCAGGAGATGTTGCTTATATAGGATTTGATTGTCTGTGTCTTTTGTCCTACTTGACGTGTCTTTTTTTTGAGTGGCATGTTGTTAGTAGATACATTCGTAATATTTTCTCTTACAGTAATACTGTCTTGTATGTGGCTGTAATATGCGTCACTGTATTGTGTGCCTTTAATTTTTTCTCACAGTAATACTGGTTTGTATTTCCGGAAAATGCCTGTAATTTTCTCTGACAGTAATACTGGCTTTGATGTCTGTAATATGACTTTAATTTTCTGTCACAACAGTGGGGAATCAGCATAGTGTCCCCAGCAACTGATGTAATGTGTGGCATACAGCTGATAATCGTGCCTGTGGTGCCTCCCCAGCAAGTACTGTGCATTTCCCCAGCAAGTATTTTAATCTGTGGTGGTGTGCAGCTGATTATTGTATGTGTGGCGTCTCCCCAGCAACGGATTTTATGTGTGTGGTCGCGACTACCCAATCAGCACTCTTTCCAGCAATGATGTCCTTTATTTGCTTATCATGCGCGGCCACGGCTAGGCCATTCACTGTGTGCCCAGCTTCCAGTGTGTGTGCGTCCACGGTGCCGTGCGCATGGGCGGGGCACGGTGTGATGTGCGGTGCGGCCCATGCGCATGCACACTTCACCAGAAAACACCCACACACGGACACCTGGACACACACAGGGGTTTTATTAAAGAGGATAGTACACCTTATGGGAAAATCAAATGTCAGACAATTTTACAGAATTCATGTGGGAAGGCTTTAAATCACTGCTGACTAAAAATGGTATTAAGCATGAGACCTCTGCACTATATTCACCTCGCCAGAATGGTACTACAGAATGACATTAGAGAACATTATTTGATATGGCCAAGTGCATGCTCATCGAGTGTAACCTCCTCAAAAAGCTATGGGTGTATGCTGTACAAACATGCAGTCACACCAAACCGACACCATACTATCAGTTTATAGGGAAAAAGCCTAATGTTTTTGGGATGCAGTTTGCTATGCACATAAACAACACAAAAATAAGTTAGACCACTAGGTGTGAGAAAAATATCTTTGTTGGCTATGACAAATATAGCACAGCCTAGATAGCCTACTATGCAGATACTGACAGGGCCCTAAGGCACAGACTAGTGAAGTTTGTTGAGAAGAGTAGAACACACAGACTGAACAAGTATGGATTGATGTCAGCGCTGATTATGAGTAATGTGGAACAAACATTTACAGAAGCCACAAATTCCAATCAATCCAACAAGTGGAACAATGAAATGAAGGAAGAAATGTACTCATTGAAAGAAAACAAGACTTTCACATTAACCACCTTACCTGAGGGTAAAAATGCATTGGGGGGTCAATTGGTGTATGCTATTAAGAACAATCCTGATGGTTTTGAGACATGCAAAGTGAGGTATGTAGCTAAAGGGTATAGTCAGGTGTCAGAAGTAGATTATAAAGAGTTTTTGTTCTCCAACCACAAATATGACAAGCATGAGAGTTGTCATGCAAATAATTGAATATAATGGTATGTTGTTACACCTGATGGATGTAAAAACTCCATACTTGCATGATCAGATAGACTGTGCAGTGTACATGGAACAGCCAGAAGGATTTGATGTTGAATTTGAGAAAAGAGAAAAATTGATATGCAAAACAGAGAAGTCATTGTATGGTGTTTCCTTTAGGGCAATTTCTCCCTAGTTGGAATAAATTATTTTAAATTGCGGCGTTTTAAGTAACCAGAAACTATATAGATATAATGTAAAAGGCGCTATCCCTCCCATAGTGATACGACAGTAAAAATCACATAAGAGAAAGAATAACTTAGCTTTCTTTAATGATGATTTACGCGGCATAACAGACGAAAGGAAGCCATGACAACATTTTGTGTATAGTTTGTCATTTTCATCACAGCGCTGAAAGGATTTTCCGGACGGATGACATCATCCATCCATCGGCTTCGAAGGGTTTGACTGCTTGTCCATGTATTTATACTGTCTGCTACACATGCAGGCCCCTCTCTGGTCTCCAAACAAGGAAAGGAAAGGACTCAAGCCCATCTCCAAAATACAGGAACAGCACAATGCCTACCCTGGCAGTTGTCCCCTTCATTCTCCACACTGCTAGACTAGTGGTTTCTAAATGCAGACCCCTTGTGTGCCAAACTTAGTCTGCACATGTGAATGAATCCATAAAACAATTTCTTGCACAGAGCACAGTGACATTAAACTTACATTCGTGTTACATATGGTTTAAAACAATCAGGCAAGAATTGGACCAAAATGTTACATGATCACTTGTGTAAAAAATGTGTTCATACACAACCCAGTTGACCATAGTGTGTATGCAAAAGAAGCTGTCAGTGAAAAAGTGACACTCATTATTTGGGTTAACAATTTGATACTAACTGCAAGTAATGAATAGGCAATGAAAAATTTAAAAGAAATGCTCACGGAGAAGTTTAAAATGAAAGACCTGAGAAAACTAAAAATTTTAAGAATAAATTTTGAGCAAGGGAACGATTTTTGTAAAGATGGACCAAAAACAGGTATGTTGAGAAAATTTTAGACGTTTGACTTGACAGAATGTAAAACAAGAATGACACCTTGTGAGTAGAAGCTAGATTACAACCAGTAGTATGATAAGTCAGTTGATCCCAGAAAATTTTGAAAACTACTTGTCAGTCTGATCTATGTAATGACATGTACTAGACCGGGCTTAAGTTTTGCCATCCGTAAACTGTCACAGTACTTGTCCAAACCACGTGATCAATAGCAAAACTTGTGTTATGATGTTTAAATGGAACTGCTGACTATTCTATAAGTTATAGAAAATGTGAAGATTATTTAAAACTACAAGCCTATAGTGATGCAGATTGCCCAGCAGATGCTAGACGCAGAATGACGGGATACTGTTTCAATCTAAGCAAAATGGGGGGTTTGATTCCACAGAAAACAAAAAAGCAATCCACTGTGGCATTATCTATGTGTGATGCTGAGTATATGGCACTTAACCGCCACAGTACAATAGAATATGTATCTCATCCAGCTGTTAGGTGGAATAGATGGTGAAATTCACCATGAACCAGTGGAGAGTTTTGAGGCTATTCATGGTCTAATTGCTCTAGCAAACATGCCAGAAAGCAGAGGTATAAACATGTGAACATTAGGTACCACTTTATCTCAGCTATGCTAAATGATGGAAAATTACTCTGGAGTACCTTCCAACAGAAGAAATGGTTACTGATATTATGACAAAACCTGTAACAAAGATAAAGTTGCAAATGTTAAAAGAATATATATTTTACATGTAAATAGAGATGTCTGTTTTTGTGGAAAGTCGGGAAGACTATTGTAATAAGAATGCATAGCAATGTAAGAGCAACTGGGGTGTTAAGATATGACCAAAATGCAGTCAATTGCAAGATATGTGGCCTTATGTGATAATCACGTGATTTTGAGATTACAAAAATGGGCTGTACGGTGGTGCGCATGTGCATGTAAACGGTGTGATTTAATAAGAAGGGTGGCGTGTTCCCCAGTTGCGGAGCTTCAAGGGAGTTTTACACTAATTTTTCCCTCTGTTAGTATATTAGTAGTATAAGTTAATATTTTTTTGCCATTGCATGGGCATGTAGTCTGTGCGCCAACAAAGATTTTTGATTTTTTTAAGCAAATTCAAGTACATTTTATTTGGAAATATTTCACTTTACCAGACACTACTAAACCCCGCTCTCTCTTCAATCTGTGTCCCAAGTACTTGAAATGGTAGGTGACATCGGAAATGATGTTATTTATTTATCGTCTTTTAGCCATTTGGCATTTTCTTTTTGTTTGACTGAAGCTAAGATAATTAGTATTCAAATTGCGATATAAGAACAGCCAGGCGAATTTGCATGTGTAATACACACACAATGGGTATACATTTTTACAGACCCTGTATTGGAACAAACATTTTCTGAAAATTAATTAATCTGCTTTTGTCTTCCAGTTTATTATACCTAACAATTTATTTACATACAGTAATTGGAAAACAAAGTGGTGGTTGTAGCAGACAATACGTGCTCAAATGCTACCGAAACTTTAACATTTGATTAAAACGCGTGCTACTTATAAACCAAGAAATCGCAGCTATCCATAATCTTTCCAACTACTTGGCAGCTCACTGCCGTAATTCTTCTTTGAAATGCGATTAAGCACGCTGCTACAGTGCAGCTCCATGAGCACACCTTGATGATTTTCTTTTACCTACAGTTCCGCTTTTCCCCAGGTAAGGCGCCTTTTCTGGAGAAGGGGCCTTTCTGCGTTCACGTTTGTGAGGAGTGGAGGGTGCAGGTCAGCGATGTCGTCACTTCCTCTGAGCGTCTGTCTTTAGAAGGAACTATTAGCACTGTTAAAAGAGGAGTGCACGTAGGACAATGCAAGAAAAAAGGAATTACGATCAGTTCTAGAAAGAAAAACACGTTGACGTCTGCGCGGTTTGGATACACAATTGATTTCACACTAGTTTGTTTTGGATATATAGAAATAATCAGGTAAGGCGTCTTCGTATTATTCAATTTACAGTTGCTTTAATTTATTGGCTTAATTTGTCATTATTTTCATTTTTTGCTGCTAGGCATTTTATGGAAAAGGCGATTAACATCAAATACATGTACCTTGGGTATCATTTTTATTTCCAAGCGTGTGTTGGCAAGGCCGTGTTGGCACAGACCAACTAGATTTAATGAGACTGCGGTGTCTGGGCAGTGTTCAGTGATTTGATGAGATTAAATTTTCCCTGTAGGCACATTGTTTCGTAACGTCCAGTAAAATAGATTTTATATAAAATGTTGTTGTGAATATAAATTAATAATGTCTGTCCTCATGCGCCGCGAGTCCCACGATGACTGGAGCGGACCGTCCAGCTGTTTCGTATACACCTGCCGTCTATGTCGCGATGCAACAAAATGTAGGAGATGTCTACCATCTGGGATCAGTTTACTGCAAGTGTAGCAGTAAGCTATTTTGCAAAAACAAATATACGTAAATATCTTTCTCTGAGCCGAAAGTCCCACTGT
Source organism: Polypterus senegalus (assembly GCF_016835505.1). Classification (NCBI taxonomy): domain Eukaryota; kingdom Metazoa; phylum Chordata; class Cladistia; order Polypteriformes; family Polypteridae; genus Polypterus; species Polypterus senegalus. The sequence continues at coordinate 166,336,494 of NC_053155.1, forward strand.
ACCCGCAAACGAGGTTGACGTTTGAGACTTCTCAAAGAAATACAAGAACGCAAAAACCGTGTTTTGAGAGATTCTGAAGAAGACGAGTTGATTCGTTAATAAGTTTTGTTTACTCTGGCTGAAAAGTGTCTAGTTAGGCGCCTACAATGCTAAACAGAAGATGCCTGCTCTTTTAGTACAGCGCAAGAGGCACGGAGGATAAGTGGGTGGTGACATCTTTAACAAGTGGGCGTGTCTTAAACAGGCGCTAATAATATATTTAGGACTTAACTAATGACTTGTTTTCAAAAATTTGTGACAGCTTTATTTGAATCACAGAATGTTAGGTCTAGGCAGAAATTGAGAATCTGAAGGGTTTTACTGGAGAAGCTAGTGAATAGTATTTAAATGAATTGAAAACGAAAATTGATATAATGGATTGGAATATATAAAAATGTATGCATTTTGCATAGTTTATTGCTGCAGTTACGTTGACAAATTGCACTAAAATCCCAAACTAGTATTTGGGGGTTGGGTGTGTTGACTTTGTATCCTGTTGTTAACGTTGAGAAGTTGCCTCTCATGCCGTCCAAACATGGTAAAACCTTTATCATTCTGACCAAATATTATAAAGAGGCCTTGCAAGACATTTTAAATGTAACATTTTTAAGAACCTATGGATTTAAATATATATTCTTTGATTAAGGTCTAACAGTGGGCACTTCCAAGAACAATGTAGTTCATTTAAGAGATATTAATTATGATCAACATGAACTGTATTACTACTCCAATGTAACCTTTTGAACAGTCAGGTTGGAACTGGTAGAAGTGACTGATGGAATTAATGAATCTGGGAATTAATCCTACGTTTCTGTTATGTAATTAGTTTAAATTTGCTAAGTTGGAAGAAGTAGAGTATTATATTTTGTAATCAAGGTCCAGAGTTGCTAGGCCTTGAAATATCAATCAGTATGCCTTGAAACCATTCCTTTTACTGTTTATTACTTTAATTGTATTAATTTGTTCATTCATATAATTTATTTTCACTTTCTAACTTATGATAAAGTGTAGCATCATAAAATCTCAGGAATTTCTGGGAATTTAAAATGAGGTACTTTTTGTTTGGAGAAGAGAAAATCTAAAGAGTTTATCCAAAATGAATTTCTTACATGCAATGTAGTCTTTTGCCAGATGATCTGCACTACTACTTGTAATCTCCAAGGATAGCCATGAGGTTCATTGAATATTCAAAAATGTAGAAGTTCTGCTATTAGAATTATTTAGATGTCTCTTATTTATGATTGATTGTTTTAAATATTTTTTTCGTGTATTTAGATAAAATAAATTAAGCCTATTAAGTTTGTGAAAAATACTTTTGAGTATTCTAGTTTTTACATAAGGATAGACTGTTTTTTTTTAAGCATGTTGAAGCTTGACTTGGTGACCATATTCAAAAGGCTTATGGTAGGCATCTTAATGTGCAGTTTGAGATCCCTATGTCGCTTGGTCTAAATTCTGAAAAATGAAATCATGTTATTTGGTAGAGTTAATTGGTGATGTTGTACTGGCCCTGTTTGAGCAAGTTTGCATATGTTTGAGAGTCCAATACATTCGTTTATTTATTTTACTTCCCTCACACATGGTTATTTTTGATAGTATTTTTACAAAAACTATATAGTCACAGGTATAGGCAGCATCCAATAATCAATAAAGAGCATAGAAGAGTCATTAGAACTACCTGTGTTAGACTGTAAAATCTTCCTAGTAATAATGCAGTATTTCTGTAAACAGTGTTAATCAACATTGTGAAACTTGCACTGACATGGGGATGTGTGCAAACTCCATGCAATTAATATTCCTCTGAACCTAGGGGAGGTGAACATAACTAAATATAGTAATAGTAGTAGTATAAATACTATGCATGTTTTAGCTGTTTATTTCATTTTTTTGTGTGTAATGTACTCAAATCAGAGATGTATTTGAGGAAAAGAAGACTGCGGATGGGAAAATGATTAACAACAAAGACAATAGGAAGCAGCAAGGATCTACACACTAATGTTACTTCATTTTTAGTGGCTCCTGGTAGCCTGTGATAATATTGTACACTCTCTAATTTACCTTCTGCTTTACTGTGGCCTGAGTGCACAATTTCTTTTACTGTTGGAATAAGGCATAAAATGGTATAACCAGACTCATTAATTTCCTCCTTGGCTTGGGTGGAGATAAGTTCTCTTATTTTGGAGTCTATTTAATTTTTAAATACTGTGCTTTTCATATAGCTAAATTTATGGGACAAATACAGTAAATACACAACTCATGTTTATATTTGCCTTAGTGTCATTCTATTTTACACATGGCCAAGTAATTTTCTGATTTTGTTCTCATATACACAAGCCCATGAAATTCATTAGAAATATACCAGGACTTGACTTCGGATCTTGCTGAGCTGTGTGCTCTGGGATTGTTGATTTCAGTTTATTCACACATATCCCGAAGTAGACTGGACTGGCTAATTTTTGCAATAGCCTGCATGTTTAAAATGGATAAATGTGTGTACAAAATATGAATCTACTGTATATCTCTGTATATTAAAAAAATCTTGGGAGGGAGACTTGGGAGACAAGACGTGATCTTCTCAGAAGACAATTTGGCGTCCCACGAGAGACATTTTAACATCCCACGAGACAAGGCAGTGAGATAACATTTCAAACAAGTTCACAGACTTCTAACCTAGCAGTTGTTGGAATGCTTTTGGCAGATACACTTCATGTGCTCCCAGCTCTTAAAACAACGACAAACAAGCAGAACATGCAGCTTGCCAGCAGCAGCTGCACAACCCCCAAACCCCCACCAATCCCCGCCCTTCACAAGGCAGGATTCTTGTTTTTTTTTTCTGACCAGCTAATTACAAACCCTTCAATTAATTCTTCTCTGTTTTTCTGATGTTATTTAAATGCGCACATCTCTCTTCATAATGTTCAGTCTTGTTCAGTTTTCGCAGATATTCACTTTGTATTTTTATTATGATCCATTGCCAATTGTAAAATTTCCGTTCTCTGAGTGTGCAAGAGAGGGGATGAGAGTTGTTTGTAGTCTGTATATAATTAGTTTTTGGGAACATTTTTTTTCCACATGTGTTGATTGAATTTTATTTACTTTGAGCTATTGTTTACATTATGCACAATACTTTTTTCTATAAAAATTGTTGCTTTATTAAAAAACTAGCAAAATACCTGCGATTCGCAGCGGAGAAGTAGTGTGTTAAAGAAGGAAAGAAAAAGAAAAGGCAAAAGGACAGCTGCTCTACAGGCTTTTAAATAATCAATGAGCAGCTCGACAAGCAGAACACACAGCTTGCCAGCAGCAGCAGCAGAAAGACAGCAGCTGATTCCGACGTCATTTCCTTAGCGTGCATTCAGCCGCCCCCCCTAAAGCAGCAGAGTTATGCATCCTGTGAGAAAGAGATTTAACCAAGCTCGGGGCCG